>NW_020689917.1:0-1866 GCF_002925995.2 Terrapene triunguis
CAAATAAATTCGTTAGTCTCTAAGGTGCCACAAGGACTCCACATTTTTTTGGCTGATACAGCTTAACACGGCTACCACTCTGTAACTTGAGTTGGTTTGTATCATCTGCAAATGTTGCCACCTCACTGTTTACCCCTTTTTCCAGATCACATAGGAGTATGATGAACAGTACTGGTCCCAGTACAGACCCCTGGGGGACACCACTATTTACCTCTCTCCATTCTGAAAACTGACCATTTAGTCAGACCCTTTCTTTCTTGCCTTTTAACCAGTTACCTATCCCAGAGAGGACCTTCCATCTTATCCCATTTTGCTTCAGAGCTTTTGGTGAGGGACCTTGGCAAAGGCTTTCTGAAAATCTAAGTACACTATATCTAAGGTCACCTTTATCCACATGCTTGTTGACTCCCTGAAAGAATTCTAGTAGATTTGTGAGGCATGATTTCCCTTTACAAAAACCATGTTCACTCTTCCCCAATAAATTGTGTTTATCTATGTGTCTAATAATTCTGCTCTTTACTATCATTTCACCCAATTTGCCTGGTACTGAAGTTAGCCTTAGTGGCCTGTAATTACCGGGAGCATCTCTGGAGCCTTTTAAAAACATTGGTGTCATATTAGCTATACTCCAGACATCTGGTATGGAAGCTGATTTAAAGGATAGGTTACATACCACAGTTAGTTAGTAGTACTGCAATTTCACATTTGAGTTTCTTCAGAACTCTTGGGTGAATACCATCTGGTTCTGGTGACTTATTGCTGTTTAATTTATCAATTTGTTCCAAAACCTCCTTACTGGTCCTTACTGAATACAGTCAATTCATGATCAGTGCCCCAGAGCAACCACGAACATCCAGTCCAGTGATCTTTATCCACCACACGGAGGCCCACAATAGAGTCACCCCTAGTTGGGTACTTTGCATTAGAAAAGTATTTATAATTTTTCAATTTCAATTTTTCAAAATCTCCAAGGATGATTTACTCCTGGCTACGGGAGACCTCTCCGTCTGTCTCCCAGTAGGAAGTCCCCCATGCTAACCTAATTTCTTCCCACAAGTCACAGACAGGTGCAAAAGGAGAAACGTTTCCTGCTCTCTGGTTTGGATTCAGTGAACTGTGACAGCCCCCCACCGGTTCACCTGCTGGGCTGTGTGAATTAGCAGATTGATCCCTATCCATTCGAGGTCCTGGGGTTCTCAATAACCAAGAACATAAAACAGGTAATGATGTGTCTAATGTGGGGATTCTCAAACTTCACTGCACTCCGACTCCCTTCTGACAACAAAAATTACTAAACGACGCCAGGAGGGGAGACTGAAGCCTGAGCCCTCCCGAGCCCCACCGCTCCAGGTGTGGGGGGAAAGCCAAAGCCCGAGCCCCATCGCCCTGCGTGGGGAGGCGAAAATCGAAGCCCAAGGGCTTCAGCCCCAGACGTGGGGCCTGCAACCTGAGCCTGACTGTCCAGGGCTGAAGTCCTCAAGCTTTGGATTCAACCTCAGGCAGTGGAGCTTGGGCTTCAGCTTTGGCCCCATGCCCCAGCAAATCTAAGCTAGCCCTGGTGACCCCATTAAAATGGGGTTGCAACCCACTTTGGGGTCCTGACCCACAATTTGAGAACCGCTGGTCTAATGTAAAGTGCCACTCTGCCCACCACTTTTATCCTCTCTCCCCTACCTCAATGGGTTGTAACCAGTGACATTAACATTCCAGTCATACACATCGTCCCACTGGGTTTCCCCATTTCCCCACCCCAGGGAGAATTTCCAGCTCCTCTTCCTTATTGCCCAGGTTCCAGTGCCAAGAGCAGTGTTGCTTCCCTTCACGAGAGATGTCTTGCAGGGCACATACACTGCACCACAGCATTCC
>NW_020689918.1:0-3246 GCF_002925995.2 Terrapene triunguis
GCAGTTTACTCAAAACTAATCATAATTAATTGCACTCAAACAATAGAATACCAATTGAAATTTATTAAATATGTTTGGATGTTTTTCTACATTTTCAAATATATTGATTTCAATTACAACACAGAATACAAAGTCTACACTGCTCACTTTACATTATTATTTTTTATTACAAATATTTGCACTGTCAAAATGATAAAAGAAATAGTATTTTTCAATTCACCTCATACAAGTACGGTAGTGCAATCTCTTTATTGTCACAGTGCAAGTTACAAATGTCAATTTTTTTGTGGTTACATAACTGCACTCAAAAAACAAAACAATGTAAAACTTTAGAGCCAACAAGTCCACTCGGTCCTACTTCTTGTTCAGCCAATGGCTAAGACAAACAAGTTTGTTTACATTTACGGGACATAATGCTGTCCGCTTCTTATTTACAATGTCACCTGAAAGTGAGAACAGGCATTTGCATGGAACTTTGTAGTTGGCATTGCAAGGTATTTATGTGCTAGATATGCTAAACATTCATATGACCCTTCATGCTTTGGCCACCATTCCAGAGGACATGCTTCCATGCTGATGACGCTCGTTAAAAAAAGTGTGTGAATTAAATTTGTGACTGAACTCCTTGGGGGAGAATTGTATGTCTCCTGCTCTGTTTTACTTGCATTCTGCCATATATTTCATATTATAGCAATCTCGGATGATGACCCAGCACATGTTGTTCATTTTAAGAACACTTTCACTGCAGATCTGACAAAACTCAAAGAAGGTTCCAATGTGAGATTTTTAAAGATAGCAACATCACTCAACCCAAGGTTTAAGAATCTGAAAGGGATGAGGTGTGGAGCATGCTTTCAGAAGTCTTAAAAGAGCAACACTCCAATGTGGAAACTACAGAACCCAAACCACCAAAAAAGAAAATCAGTCTTCTGCTGACTCAGATGATAAAAATGAATATGCGTCGGTCCGCACTGCTTTGGATTGTTATCGAGCAGAACACATCATCAGCATGGAAGCATGTCCTCTGGAATGGTGGTTGAAGCATGAAGGGACATATGAATCATTAGTGCCTCTGGCATGTAAATATCTTGCGACGCCAGCTACAACAGTGCCATGAGAAAGCCTATTCTCATTGTAAACAAGAAGTGGGCAGTAGTATCTCCTGCAAACATAAACAAACTTGATTGTCTGAGCGATTGGCTGAACAAGAAGTAGGACTGAGTGGATTTGTAGACGCTAAAGTTTTACATTGTTTTATTTTTGAGTGCAGTTATTTTTTTGTACATAATTCTACATGTGCAAGTTGCACTTTCACAATAAAGAGATTGCACAACAGTCTTTGTATTAGGTCAATTGAAAAATATTATTTCTTTTGTTTTTTACCTTGCAAATATTTATAATAAAAATAATAATATAACGTGAGCACTGTACACTTTGTATTCTGTGTGGTAATTGAAATCAATATATTTGAAAATGTAGAAAGCATCCAAAAAAATTTAAATAAATGGTATTCTATTATTCTTTAACAGTGTGATTAATTTTTTTAATCGCTTGAAAGCCCTAGTGATAATCAAATTGTTGGGTATATGGTCTTAGCGATTATCAAATGAACTTTGTGAGTTTTAGTCCCTGTTAAATACAACTCTGATTGTACATTAAACGTATCAGACTTTAACCCTTTTTCCCTTTGAAAAACAGAAATCAATGAGTCCCAACCATCTCTAATTTATCTTAGAAAAGCAGAAATGCAAATATGCAGTAATAAAAATTAAGACAGGCCTTTCCAGCTTTCATTATCATAAAACTTCTTGTAATTAACCACCCACTTCTGTCTCAAAATTGTAGAGCAATGTATTTAAAAAAACCTTTTGTAAATAGAGACCAGATATATCCCAAGAACCATCTTAGCAGTAAACACAAGAAAAAAGATTTATGAATTGTAATTAAATTGGAAATCTTCTGATGAGTTTCAGTGTACAGGAGACAAAATCCAAGATTTCTTTAGCATCTTACCTAGGGTTAGTGAGATTGTAACAGGACTTCCAAATCTGTAGCATATGTTTGCAGGTAAGGAGTGCCTCATCCGGGCCTCTGCACAGGGATTCCAGTTTGGCTTTTGAAAACAGTAATCTAACGGAGAAGGGGAAATTTTTTTTTTGAAGAGTCACACTGAAGCAAAAACCCTTAATCTTCATTTGAGAGATCCTTGCAATGATTTGAAAACAAATTAGAATACAAAAGTTCCCAATACTATCTACAGAGAACCAAACTGGAGGGGAATCTGAAATATTGACTTTATAGAACCATACCCTGGAATTGTATTCTTTAGGTATTTTTCTTTACCTTACACATCACATACAAAGAAATCATTCTAATAGGAGCCCTATTTGTAAAGTAACATATGGTAATATACAACTCATTTTTTGTTGTGGAAGCATAAACACACAGTAAATTAAATCTGATTTTCATAAAATTTTGCATTCATGTAGATATCTTGGTCTAAACTAGGGTGCATTCTTCAATTAAATTCTATGTTCAAGGGGGAGTCTACATTTATTTTTTTCTTGTAATTCTCAATATGGGCTCCATTCAGTGTCAAAATCAGCACCTAGATCCAAGATGACATTGACTACATTTAACATAGAACCATGTATATCAACCCGTGGGAACTGTGGTGTACAAAATATTTATCTTATATACCACTGTACTTTTGACTTAATGAATTGTTTTTTGTTCTTTGACGTTTAGTGGGTTTTTTTATGACTGAAAACACAAGGCTGAAATATCTGACCACAGAATACAATTTCTATGATACATCATCACTGTCAAACCAATCTTGGGAACCAATAACGTCAGTGATATACTGTAAATTTGATGGAGATACAAGATGAGTGAGGTAATATCTTTTATTGGACCAACTTCAGCTGGTGAAAGAGAGAAGCTGTCAAGCTACACAGAGGTCTTCTGGGGTCAATAAAAGATATTTCCTCACCCACCTTGTCTGTCTAATATCCTGGGACCAACACTACAGGCTACAGCAACACTGTAAACTTGATATTTTTCATAGGGCAATTACAATGAGACTCAGTGTAGGCAGAATTGAATATTTTCATATTACTTTGTGTTTCAATACACTACCATGATGAAAACCATGGTCTTTTATCGTGTGGGGTATGAGCACCCAAACAGGCACATTCACTTACAGAGGTTCAAGTCGGACATTACATTAGTCAAAACAGAACTAGA
>NW_020689918.1:3256-3454 GCF_002925995.2 Terrapene triunguis
TGTCTGAGGAGACAGCAGCATTTCTTAGTTGGGATTGTGACTACTACGGGGGGGGGGGGGGGGGGGGGGGGGGAGGGGAGGACAGGGTAGTAGGTAAATACCCTGGTAGACAATAAGTGAAAGAATTTTAAAAGCTTAACTGTGAATCACTCTGGCAAAGAGGAAAATTGCACAGTGCCATACATAATAACTAACTAC
>NW_020689919.1:0-3554 GCF_002925995.2 Terrapene triunguis
CTGAGCAAGTGCAGAATGGTGGTGGAGTGTGCTTTTGGCCGTCTCAAAGGGAGATGGAGAAGCTTACTCACTCGCTGTGATCTCAGCGAAACCAATATCCCCATCGTTATTGCAGCTTGCTGTGTGCTCCACAACCTGTGTGAGAGCAAGGGGGAGACCTTTATGGCGGGGTGGGAGCTAGAGGCAAATAGCCTGGCTGCTGATTACGTCCAGCCAGACAGCCGGGCCATTAGAAGATCCCAGCGGGACGCCCTGTGCATCCGGGAGGCTTTGAAAGCTAGGTTCCTGAGTGAGCAGGGCAACCAGTGACTTTTCAGTTTGTGGACAGAAAAGCTGAACCTGCCCCCGTTTCTTTACCCAGTTCATTTTGACTATCCTCTCCAGTTACATACAACCTTCACCCCCTTCCCCTTCCCAAAAAATAAAATCATTTCGATTTTTTAATGAACACCGTTGTCTGTATTGCTGTTTTCGCGGGAATATTTTAAACCGGGGACGCAGACTGTGGCGGGGGGCGGGTTCAGTGTTCTGATGCAAATGATACTTCTAAACTCCCGGAATGACAGGCTCCGCACTGGTGGACTGGTTATTTCAATGGAGCCTGCCAGCACTCCTGGGGGGGACTGTGTGTATGTGTCGGCTATGTGACTTTCTGGCAGGGGGGGTAGGGTTACAGATCCCCTGCTGCGTGGATCTGTGAGCCAGGATAAGGACCGCTGCATAAGATCTGTAACTGCCCTCCCCCGCCACAAAGTCACAGAGCAACCCCCCCCCCCCAAAACATGAAAAGCACCTCCCAGACTGACCAGGGTAACCAGTGACTGCACTGTGTATGTGTCCTGATGCTGGACCTGACCCCGCCTCTGTAGCCTGCTAAAGGTGACTGTCCTGTCCAATTACCAAGCCCCTTCCCCCCCTCCAGACAGACTCTCCCTCAAAAGAACCTGACCGAAACAGTAATGAACAGAAACAAACATTTTATTGCGAACCAGACATGAAACGTGGGGGGTGAAACTTGGACGGGGGCTTGTGTGAGGTGGGTAGGAAAGGACTTATGAAATTTTGGGGAATGTCAGCCTTCTACTGCTAGAGCAGTCTGCAGGGGTTGATTGAAAGTTTTAACGGCCCTTGCCGCCCCTCCTTCTTTGGACTTTGGGTGAGGGTGGTGTGGGACTTGGTGGCGGGTGAGGGCGGTTACAGATAGACTGCAGCGGGGCTCTGTCCTCCTGCCTCCGGTCTTGCAGAACATCCACAAGGCGCCGGAGCGTGTCCGTTTGCTCCCTCATTAGTCCAAGCAGCTTTTCAGTAGCCTGTTGGTCCTCCTGACGCCACCTCTCCTCCCGTTCCATGACTGCTCGGTGCATTTGTGACAAGTTCTCCCTCCACTGTGTCTGCTGGGCTGCCTGGGCTCGGGAGCAGCCCATTAGTTCTGTGAACATGTCTTCACGCGTCTTCTTCTTCCTCCGCCTAATCTGCGCTAGCCTCTGGGAGTGTGCTGACAGGCTGGGTTGGGAGACAGTCGCAGATGTGTCTGTGTGAATTTTAAAAAGGGAGTGAATTCCTGAGACAGATAAATGAAATTGTATACAAAGAACCTAGTCTTTCTCTGTGAACAAGACCATGCACTGAACCTCTCACATGCGCACTCAGGACAAGGTCGAATTTTCGGCCGTCGCCTTCAGTGCCTGTGGACTTGCGGAGGTCTTGGAGTGTTCAGAGAACTGTGGCTGGAGACCTGAACTTCTGGAGCGGGCAATAATGGTAAGCCGCAGACTTGTGGCTGCTTAAAACTCCAGCTGTAGCACTGGCCTCCTTTCACATTGAAAGCAATGCCAGTCTCTGCTGCCAGCAATCAGGACAGCATCAACTCTGCCCCTGTCCCACCCCCTCGCGGCTGTCCCAGGGAAAGATCCCTGTATGCTGCCCCTCTCCCTCCACCGCGTGGCTGTAAAGCAGTCCCAATACTAACAGTCCCCTCCCTAATTCAAAGCAGGGCGTCATGAGCGACATCACCCTCCTGAGGATCCCGGACACCCAGAGAGAACGCATGCTGCGGGAAAGCATGCAGAAACCGGGGCCGTATGCCGCCATGCTATGTCGGGCCATGATCCCCGAGTACCTGATTGTGGCATGGAGGGGACATGTCTGCTACCACGGAGGGCCCACTAAGATCGCCCTACCCCGGAACCTGATCAACAGGCTTGAGCTCTACCTCCACGAGACCTACGAGGAGTTCTCCTACGAGGATTTCTCGTCGATCCCCGGCCACATTGACCGGATTTTCGCGTAGGTGCACTGGGACTTTGGAGTGGAGCGTCTTGGGCCTGGGAATCATGTAGTAACGGACATTGTGAAATTTTTTTAAAATACTTGGGACTAAATTGAGAAGAGCCTAAGACAGAGAAATCATGCAAAACCCATTTGTTACCTTTGTAAATATTCCTGTTTTGTACCTGATTATTTTTTTACTAGTTTACAGCACTTTTATAAATATACATTGTTAATAGTATAAATATTACCGTTCTGTTTTAAATAAATGTTTACATGTTTACAGCACTTACTGCTTGATCCGTCCCCTGATTCTGTGTCCGGGGTAAGGGATGGGGACGGTTGGTACGGGATCTCGGTAAGGGTGATGAAGAGCTCCTGGCTGTCGGGGAAATCAGCGGTGCCAGCGCTGTCGACTGCCTCGTCCTCCTCATCTCCTTCCTCCTCTTCCCCGTCCGCTGTCATGTCCGACATGATCCCATCCTCGGAGTCCACGGTCAGGGGTGGGGTAGTGGTGGCGGCCGCTCCCAGGATGGAATGCAGTGCCTCGTAGAAACGGGATGTGTGGGGCTGGGATCCGGAGCGTCCGTTAGCCTCTTTGGTTTTTTGGTAGCCTTGTCTCAGCTCCTTGATTTTCACGCGGCACTGCGTTGCATCCCGGCTGTAGCCTCTCTCTGCCATGGCTTTGGAGATCTTCTCGTAGATCTTAGCATTCCTTCTTTTGGAGCGCAGCTCTGAAAGCACGGACTCATCGCCCCACACTGCGATGAGATCCAAGACTTCCCGATCAGTCCATGCTGGGGCCCTCTTTCTATTGGATTGCACGGCCATCTCTGCTGGAGAGCTCTGCATAGTTGCCACTGCTGCTGAGCTCCCCTCGATGTCCAAAGAGGAACTGAGATTCAAACTGCCCAGACAGGAAAATGAAAATGAATTCAAATTTTCCCGGGGGTGTGGCTGGTCAGAGCATCCGAGCTCGGACTGCTGTCCAGAGCGTCAACAGAGTGGTGCACTGTGGGATAGCTCCCGGAGCTATTACCGTCGATTTCCATCCACACCTAGCCTAATTCGATATGGCCATGTCGAATTTAGCGCTACTCCTCTCGTTGGGGAGGATTACAGAAATCGATTTAAAGAGAGCTTTATGTCGAACTAAATGGCTTCCTGGTGTGGACGGGTGCAGGGTTAATTCGATATAACGGCGCTAAAGTCGACATAAAAGCCTAGTGTAGACCAGGCCTATGTTTCTAACATTCTGTTCTTTACTGTAGTTTCAAACAATTTTC
>NW_020689920.1:0-6588 GCF_002925995.2 Terrapene triunguis
TCGCATGCCATCTGAGCACTTTGAGTTCAGATCTAACCCTGAGCCGAAATCTGAACCTAAGAATAAGAAGGCACCTGGCTCTGTCTGAGGGTTTCAAACTGTGGGGAAATGTCACCTGGGCACTGCAGGATATTTAGAAGGTGATGAAACAATTTTTGAAATACACTTACCAGCTGGGAGGGGAGGATGATGAGGGTGGAAGAGTAGGTGGGAATTGTGGGAGTGGGGTTTGGGAGGCAGCGAGGGGACGGGGGTTATGGGGAAGCGGATGAATAGGGTGGGTGGGTAGGAGATGAGTTGGGGGTCAGGAGATGAGGAGGGGTGGGACACTGGAAAGAGAGGACATGAGGGTGAGTGACAGGGGGCTGGGAGAACAGAGGGGTGTGATGTCCTGTCTCTTTCAATTTTCAGAGGGCTCTATGCTCTCTCCCCTCCCAAGTTCAAAGCCTCACTTTCCTGTTAGTTTCAGTTTTGCAGCGGGAACAATAAAGTGAGCACAGCACCCAGTTGTGTTTCCATCAGTGCTCTCTGTGTCTATCTCCTTCTCTGATGGATCCAGAACTAGAACAAGGGGCAGGATGCCTGACAGCCCCACATTCCCCTCCCTTCTGTGGGCCAATATCAGGGGGCTCTCGATGTATCTATGGGTGTCCGATACCCCTCCTTCTCCCCCTTTTGTGATCTTGGGGGCTTTCTCCTTGGCTTTTGGCGGGAGGGAGGACTGAACCTGTCTCCCTAATCACCCCTCCCGATGTGTGCCAAGGTCTGGGGAAGCGCCGCCTCTCAGGGTGTGAAACTGAAAGAGGCAAAGGGGGACATGAAACCATAACACACAGAACAGCCTGCTGGCACCTGATATGAGTGGAGCAGTTCAAATCTCTCTGAGCGATTGTTTCAGGCTGATAGATAGATAGATAGTTTCTTCTCTAATTCACAGTAGAGTAACTCCACTGACTTCAGTGAACTTAGTCTGGATTATTACTACTGTGAACACAATATTTTTGCATAAAGAGCCTGAACATCACATTCCCATGGAGTCAATAATATCATCAGTTGATTATATCTGTAAAGAAGCACAGAATGAAAACATGGCCATGGGAGAAATCTGGAAATTTTATTCTTTTTGAATAACTTCCCCTCAGTCAGTTTCCTTAGGGCACCTTTGATCTCCTTGTTCCTCATGCTGTAGATGGCTGGATTCATCACTGGAGGCACCACGGAATAAAGAACGGCCACCATTAAATCAAGACCTGATGTTGAGCTGGAGGTGGGTTTCAGGTAGGCAAAGGTGGCAGTGCAAACTGTGATAAAGTTCTGTCCTTGACTCTGTGGGTCCAGCATTTCCTGACGGATTTTTGCTAGCCTCAGAGGCTCACTGTGACCCTCCACATAGCCCTTCTCTCTCTAGAGGCAAGGGTCACAGTCTACCGAGCAATTTTCATCATAAGCCAGCAAGGGAGGTGAGGAGAAACAACCCTCCCTCACACAGTCTCTGTTGTCTCCCAGTATCAGTGATTAATCAGGGAGGGGGGGGGAGCCCGGGCCCGCCCTCTACTCCAGGCTCCAGCCCAGGGACCCTAAACTTAACAGCTATGAAAGCTGACTTTTTGGAAATAGGGCATGTACAATTCCCTGGGCTACTTCCCCACAGCAGCCCCCACTCAATATCTTCTTCACAATTACCTCAGGTCCTCCTTCCTTGCACCTGATATGGATTAGTACAACTTCGTACCTCCAACAGCACAGCTCCCTCCTATACCTCCTGACACCCACACCACACTAACTAACTGGGAGGATTTTAACTAGTTCCAGACAGTCCTTGATTGACTTCAGGTGTCCCAATCAATCTAGCTGTCTCTCCTGCCTTCTAGAAGGATCTTAATTGGCCCCAGGTGTCTTGATTAGCCTGGAGCAACTGCCATTTGGTTACCATGGTACCAGGGATTTGTTTAGCCTGGGGCTAACATACCTGTTCCTCACTACTTTATGTAGCCATCTGGCCTTGCCCCATCACAAACCTAACAAGGAGGCCACACTGAGGTGAGGGAGACAGGTGGAGAAGGCTTTATGCCGGCCCTGCTCAGAGGGGATTCTCAGCACTGCTTTGAAGATCTGAACATATGACACAATTATAAAAGCAAAGCAGTTTAAGCCTAAGAAGAAGAAAAAAGAAGTAATAACAACTTTACTGAGGTATGAGTCATTGGAGGTGATCTTGAGCAGCTGGGGGATTTCACAGAAGAACTGATCTACCTTGTTACCACCACAAAAAGGTAATGCAATTATGTTCCCGGTCTGCATAGTAGAAACGGGAATTCCACTGATCCAGGCACTGGCTGCCATTTGGACACAAGCTCCCCTGTTCATTATAGTCTCGTAGTGCAGTGGTTGGCAAATGTCGACGTATCGGTCATAGTCCATGATGGTGACAAAAGCAAAGTCAACCGCAGCGAAGAAAATGAACAAAAAAAACTTGGGCAACACATCCAGCATAAGAAATCGACCTGGTGTTCAATAGGGAGTTGGCCATGGATTGGGGACAGTGACGGAGATGGATCAGAGGTCTAGTATGGACAAATTCATCAGAAAGAAGTACATGGGGGTGTGAAGGTGGTGGTCGACCACTACAAGGATGATAACAAGGAGATTTCCCACGAGGGCTGCCAGATAAATCCCTAGAAACACCACAGAGTGTAAAATCTGCAGTTCCCGAACCTCAGAGAATCCCAGGAGAAGGAAATCGGTTACTGTCATAACTATAAAGGGAAGGGTAACAGCTCTCTGTGTACAGAGACTCCAAATCCTTTTACCTGTAAAGGGTTAAGAAGCTCGGGTAACCTGGCTGACACCTGACCCAAGGACCAATAAGGAGACAAGATACTTTCAAATCTTGGGGGGGGGAAAGGCTTTTGTGTGTGCTCTTTGTTTTAACGGGTGGTTCGCTCTTGGGACTGAGAGGGACCAGACATCAATCCAGGTTCTCCCCATCTTTCTAAACAAGTCTCTCCTATTTCAAACTAGTAAGTAAAAAGACAGCAAGGCGTCTTAGATTTACTTTGTTTTCTCAACTTGTAAATGTACCTTTTTACCAGAGTGTGTATCTTTGTTTGCTGTACTTTGAACCTAAGACAGAGGGGGGTCCTCTGAGCTCTTTAAGTTTGATTACCCTGTAAAGTTATTTTCCATACTGATTTTACAGAGATGATTTTTACCTTTTTCTTTAATTAAAAGCCTTCTTTTTTAAGAACCAGATTGATTTCTCCTTGTTTTAAGATCCAAGGGGGTTTGGATCTGCATTCACCAGGAGTTGGTGAAAGGAGGGTGGGAGTAAGGAAGGGGGATGGTCAATTTCTCCTTGTTTTAAGATCCAAGGGGGTTTGGATCTGTGTTCACCAGGGAATTGGTGAAAGGTTTCTCAAGGCTTCCCAGGAAGGGAATTCTTGTGATGGTGGCAGCGGACCAAAGCTAAGCTGGTAGATAAGCTTAGAAGTTTTCATGCAGGCCCCTACATTTGAACCCTAAAGTTCAAAGTGGGGATCCAGCCTTGACAGTTACAGTGGTGCAGTTGGACATTTTCTTTCTCAGTACATCATGGACTGTCTGTGGAAGGAAGGGAAAGGGCAGTGATCAGGCTAGAGTCCTTCCATCTCCTCACCTCTGACAATCACAGCACTAGTGAGGAGCGTTGTAACACCACTGTAAATTGCCACAGTTCCCTTACAGTTAATGGATGGCGTCCGTTTCCTCAATCTGAGAATCTGGTCCAAGATGAGGCTTGATAAAATGCAATGTAAATATGAAACAAGTTACAACCCAAACCCAACAATCTTAGGAATAATGGTCACCCTATTGCAACAATGGAGAGCTAGTTTAGGAAAGAAGAGTAAGGCTACATCTACACTACGAGCCAGGGGAGTGATTCCCAGATCACATACACTACTTGCAATAGCTCGAGGATGGCTAGCACAAGTCTAAAACTTAGTATAGCCATAGCGGAAGGGGAAACTGTGCTGAATACATAGCCCCAGGGTTCAGGTGGGTTTGAATTCAGCATGGCTAGTGCAGGTATACTGCTATTTATGCTCATGAAGCTAGCACATGAGTACATGTATGCAAGCTGGTGAATCACAGTCCTAGCTTGCTGAGTGGATGTAGCCTAAAAGAGTTTGGCTAATTAACTTTGCAAAATGCCAGCTGAGAGGGGATATGATCACTCTCTATAAACACATCGAGGGGCTAAACACCAGAGAGGAAGAAGAGCTATTGATGCTAAAGAAGAATGTCGGCACAAGAAGGAATGGGGATAAATTGTCCAGGAGTAAATTTAGCTTGGAAATGAGAAGAAAGTTTGTCCCCATCAGAGGAGGGACGATATAGAGCAGCCTCCCAATAGGAGCCATTGACAAACAACCTAACTGATGTTAACATGGAGCTGTGTCAGTTTAGGGTGGGGATTATATGATTGGGTTGCCAGTGAGAGCAGGGGATTGGACTCGGTGACCCAGGTCCCTTCCACTCATTTCTTCTTAGGACAAACAGCAGGCTAACAACTTGGACAGGTAACTAAACTTCTAAACCAGCGGCACAGCCTGATCCCCTCTTTCCAGGGAAACACAAAAAGGACATATCCAGTGCCCCGAGCGCCAGCTCGTCTGTGATGATTCAACACTGAGTTCTGTGCAGAGACGGCCTGCTACCTGATTGCAGATTGATTCATGGCCCCTGATACCTGCTGCACTTGCGTCTCTGTGTAATGATGGGCTAGGAGCATCCCTCTGTTACTGCTATTGTTTATCGTTTCCTTCTCTACCTTCATGCCTGCGCTGTACAGGTCAGTGGCAATGAGGAGACCTGGGTTATGTTCTTGTCTCTGCCACTGACCTACTGGGTGACCTTGAGCAAGTCGCTTCCCCTTTCTGTGCCTCTGTTTCCTCTCCCCCACTTTCTCTGCCTTGTCTACTAGGACTGTGATCTCGGTTAGAGAGGGGCTGTGTTTTACTATATGTTTGTTTGTGCACCTGTTTACAGCATTGGTGTTCTGCTGGCAGCAGTGTGGGACAGAGGATACGGGGCTAGAGCAGGAGATTTTGATTCTGTTTGGGCAGGATTGAAATAGCCAGGCTTCAGGTGGCTGGTGCAACACTGACTCTGTGTTTACAGGTGCCAGTGTGTACAAAACACAATCTGCAGGCTTTGCTGCTATCCTGTTTTTTTACCTTTCCATAACTATTCCTTTGAAACAGAAATAAACACGGTTGCAATAGAACAAACAGGTTTGAAATGGCTGTATTATTAAATATAAAAATAATGTTTCCCAACTTTATTTAAAGCTCAATTTCCAATTAGGGGCAGTCAGAGATTTTCTGCCCATTTTTGTTTCTAAAATGGGATTTCAAACTAAAAAAAATGTCCAGGTAAAATTTCTGCTATACTTGAAATGTTTTTTTTTAACTGAAAACCTCAATTTTCTTTTGTTGGCAACATAACATTTTCACTTAACACTAGTATTTTGCTAAAAACAAATACATGTTTGATTGCCAAATCCTGATTTTTTTCTGATTTTGGGTATCTGATGCAAAGTCAAAGTTTTGCACCGATTTTTTCTCTGACTGGCTCTAGCTCTCTGACTTAATTGACAGCAAAAGCCTTAAAGGGTCCAAATGATCATTTATGTTTAGGGTCTTACATTTGTTTTGTATATTAATCCACTGCTATATTTAATTGAAATAGTGAATTTACTGTGCTGGACACTGTGGATTTTTCCCCAACTTGTGATATATTCGATCTTCCAGCACCAGGATTCTTTGGTCATTATTTCTCTATCTCCATTTCCCTACCGCTGTAGTATCTAGAAGCCAAAGACACAGCTATGTAAGAGCCCTTTCACCCCTCACTCTGAGAATGAACTGACAGAACTAAGCTGACTTTGAGCTTCCCTGACACTAGAGGGCTGATGCTGTAGAAGGCTGTCTATCCATGTCTATTTTCTCAGGGCTTGCAGGGACTCACTCTCTGGGGCCTCAACAGCTCAGAAGCAGAGGCCCAGAGGCAAAATGTCATGAAGTCATGGATTTTCAAGCCAAAATATAAATATAATCCTCTAGTCTGATATCTGCATGGCACAGGCGCTAGGATCTCCCGCAGGTTACCTTGACTCCAGCCCAACTTCTGTAATTTCTGAGGACCAGGATTACAAAAGGATTTAGGTACCTACAGATGGACACAGGCACCCAGTAGGATTTATCAGAGTTCTTAAGTGATGCAGCAGCATCGATTTACCGGGTCTGGTGAATACACACTACATCAATTGGAGAGCGCTTTCCCATCGATGTCGTTAATCCATCGCAACGAGAGGTGGAAGATATGTTGAGGGGAGAGTGTCTCCCTTCGACATAGCATAGTGTGGACACCGTGGTAAGTGGATCTAAGCTATGTCGTCTTCAGTTACGTTGTTTACGTAACATAAATAGTGTATCTGGATCAACTTAGCACGGTAGTGTAGACCAGCCCTAAAACAGTTCAGATTGTAATTTCACATTTCTGTTCTTAAATATTAATAGCCCAAAATATGTAATTGAAATACCAAAC
>NW_020689920.1:6688-12540 GCF_002925995.2 Terrapene triunguis
TATCTATCTATCTATCTATCTATCTATCTATCTAGCATCCGTCACTGTGTTTTCCAGAACCCTTTGCTGTCTCCTTGCTGTATGTCCTGAGTTGCTGGCTCTCTCTGAAGTTCTACTCCACAGGTGGGAGCTCATTGCTTCCCTCCTAGGGCAAGCTTAGGTGCGAGGTGATGGACTAAATAGGATCAGGGACTGAAAGACCCTCCCAGCTCTAGAGCTGATCCCAGCTTGTGCGAGCTTCAGACATGGTCACAGCCCAGGATGTCCCTGCTCTGGGGTTAAACAGCTGCATCCAGTCTCCAGGGCTGTGAGCCCAGCTTTGATCTCACCACAGGAACAAACCATCCTGACAACCTTGCCTAGCTGATCCTAACCCACAAAGGTGAAAGAGCATCCATCCTGGATCTCTCATGATGACAGCATCCCTGGAAGAACCCTTGGCTAAAAACAAGGCAGGGCAGAGTCTGAAAGGGTACCCCAAGGTGTTTGCAGAAATAAAATATATAGCACAGACATGTGACTTGCAGTAGCTAAGAGCCCAGTGGCACCAGAGCCTCAGTTGGCCTAGAATAGCCTGTTCATTCATTAACCCCACATCATTACCTCTGGGAGAACAGAGATATTTTTTCTCTTGCATTGCATCAGCATCTCCTGGGATGCAGCCACCAGAGATACCTGCTGCTCAGGCTGACCCGGTTGCTTGGAGCAGATCACAGGAGGTACCCTGAGGCAGAGACTAAAAACTAAGGGCCAGGTACAAAGCCAGTGGAAATTGATACAGTTCCATTGACTTCACAGTAGTTAGGATGATTTACTCCAACTGGGAATCTGGTCCTGTGATTTGAATGGAGATATGCTGGTTTACACCAGCTGGGGATCTGGCCCACCACAGAGTTTCAAATCTATATTCTTTGCATGTGAAAGTGATATGAAGCTGATTCCAAAGTTCCTAACCTGTCTGCACTTTCTTAGCTCTTTGCCCCTTGGGATTAATTACAAGTGAAACTTTTAATGGTGATGGAAAGATTCATTTCTACTCGGGATAGAGCTTCGGAGGAATTCAGTGTTGCTAAGATTTTCTGTATCTGATCTTTAACTTCTGTTGGGATGAATGGCCCAGAATCAGTCTTTCTTTCTTTCTTTCTTTCTTTCTCAACATTTACATTGTTTTTCCTCTTACTGCAGACAGCACTAAACTAAAAGGCTCATTGGGCTGCAGATGCAATGCTGCATGACATTTTAAAAACCTGTAATTCATATTAGTTGCCCAGCATGTGTAAATTTGCTGTAGCTCCTTTGCAGTCTATGTCCCTGATGCCTACTCTGCAGAGTGTTAATCACCTACTTCATGTTAATTATCCACTTCATTTTAAGAGATCTCCTACAACGTGTGTGATCTTCTTAGTGTAACAATATGTGCCCTCTTGTATTTAGCTTGGACACTCTGGTTCTCTTCTCCAAGACCTAAGGAAGAGCTCTGAGAAGTGTGAAAGCTTACGCCTTCCACCAGCAGAAGTTGCTCCAATAAAAGATGTTACCTCACCTACCTTGTCTCTCTTAAAATCTTGACAAGTCTTGCAGGACAGGAAACCCATTTCCTACCCAACTTTACTCTTCAAGTATTCTTCTGTGGTCTGTGTCTGGTCACCATGTACATGTAGACAACAATAAAATGTAGCTGTTGATCTCAAAGTGATTTATCAAGCAGGGTCGGTATCAGCCACATTTTCCAGATTGTACAGAGTAGGGAAATGACTGGCCTGAGATCACAGAGCTGCTCAGAGGAACAGAACTCAGGTGTACTGAGTCCCAGTCCCTTAGTCATGTTGCAATGACTGAGGAAGGATGTGCCATTCAGTCAAACCCCATGCACTGCTACAGACTAGGGACTGAATGGCTTGGCAGCAGTTCTGCAGAAAAGGACCAAGGGGTTACAGTGGACGAGAAGGTGGATATGAGTCAATAGTGTGCCCTTGTTGCCAAGAAGGCTAATGGCATTTTTGGCTGTATAAGTAGGGGCATTGCCAGCAGATCGAGGGACGTGATCATTCCCCTCTATTCAACATTGGTGAGACCTCATCTGGAGTACTATGTCCAGTTTTGGGCTCCACACTACAAGAAGGATGTGGAAAAATTGGAAAGAGTCCAGCGGAGGGCAACAAAAATGGTTAGGGGGCTGGAGCACATGACTTATGAGGAGAGGCTGAGGGAACTGGGATTGTTTAGTCTGGTAGCAGATGACAGAACAAGGAGTAATGGTCTCAAGTTGCAGTGGGGGAGGTTTAGGTTGGATTCTAGGAAAAACTTTTTCACTAGAAGGGTAGTGAAGCACTGGAATGGGTTACCTAAGGAGGTGGTGGAATCTCCTTCCTTACAGGTTTTTAAGATCAGGCTTGACAAAGCTCTGGCTGGGATGATTTAGTTGTGGAGTGGTCCTGCTTTGAGCAGGAGGTTGGACTAGATGACCTCTTGAGGTCCCTTCCAACCCTGATATGCTATGATTCTAACCTGGAAGACCCAGCTCAGATCCTTGCTTTGCCACAGATTTCCTGTGTGATCTTGGGCACATCACTCTCTCTGGGCCTCAGTTCCCATCTGTAACATGGGTATAATAAAACGGCCCTGCCTTATAGGGATGGGGTGAGGATAAATACAGTAAAGAGGTAGGGGTTAAAACAGAGGTGGTTGGAAATATTTGTACTTTATGAAAATTTTGACTTTTTCTCAAAAAAATTCTAGAACTGAACATTTTTGTCTGAAAATTGCCAGAAACTATTAAATTAAATTTAAAAATTAAATTTTCAGCCAAAATGTTTCTTTTTCCAGATTTCATTTTTTTTTAAAGAAAAACTGAAAAACTGCAAGTACAGTAGAGACTTTGTGTGATATTTTTTTTCCAGTGGACCCTGCAATTTTCTATTGGAAAAGGTTTTGATGGAACATTTTTGAGCACTCCTGACACAGATACTGCAGTCATGGCAGGCAGATAGACACACTCTAGATAGATGGAATGGTGAATAATGGGACTTTTT
This sequence comes from Terrapene triunguis, assembly GCF_002925995.2. Taxonomy (NCBI): domain Eukaryota; kingdom Metazoa; phylum Chordata; order Testudines; family Emydidae; genus Terrapene; species Terrapene triunguis. The sequence goes on from NW_020689920.1 coordinate 9,721, forward strand.
TTCCTGGTCAGCTTTAGCGTTGAGTTATGATGGTTCCCTCACTTAGAGGGAATCATGAGGCTTTTTTTATTATCAGACGAAATTCATTCCTGGGCACCATTTAATTTGGTGCTTGAATGGGAACTGAGTTATTCTGAAAATTCTAGCCTAAGGGGTAAGTGTGACAGAATACACTGTAGCTGTTAATTTCAGAAAGGGGAACTACACAAAAATGAGGAGGTTAGTGAAACAGAAATTAAAAGATACAGTACCAAAAGTAAAATCCCTGCAAGCTGCGTGGAAACTTTTTAAAGACACCATAATAGAGGGTCAACTTAAATGTATATCCCAATTTAAAAAAACATAGTAAGAGAACCGAAAAAGATCCACCGCGGTTAAACAACAAAGTAAAAGAAGCAGTGAGAGGGGAAAGGGAATCCTTTAAAAAGTGGAAGATAAATCCTAATGAGGAAAATAGAAAAGAGCATAAACTCTGGCAAATGAAGTTTACAAATATAATTAGAAAGACCAAAAAATAATTTCAAGAACAGCTAGCCAAAGACTCCAAAAGCAATAGCAAAAAAAATTTCAAATACATCAGAAGCAGAAAGCCTGCTAAACAAACATTGGGGCCACTGACCGATCGAGATGCTAAAGGAGCACTCAAAGACGATAAGGCCATTGCAGAGAAACTAAATGAATTCTTTGCATTAGTCTTCATTGTTGAGGATGTGAGGGAGATTCCCAGACCTGAGCCATTCTTTCTGGGTGACAGGTCTGAGGAATTGTCCCAAACTGAAGTGTCATTAGAGGAGGTTTTGGAACAAATTGATAAACTAAACAGTAATAAATCTCCAGGAACTGATGGTATTCACCCAAGAGTGCTGAAGGAACTCAAATGTGAAATTGCAGGGCTACTAACTGTCATCTGTAACCTCTCATTTAAATCAGCGTCTGTACCAAATGACTAGAGGATAGCTAATATGCCGCCAGTTTTTAAAAAGGGCTCCAGAGGTGACCCTGGCAACTACAGGCCAGTAAGCCTCACTACAGTACCGGGCAAATTGGTTGAAAGTATCGTAAGGAACAAAATTGTCAAACACATATACGAACATAATTTGTTGGGAAATAGTCAACATGGTTTTTGTCAAGGGAAATCATGCCTCACCAATCTACTAGAATTCTTTGAGGGGGTCAACAAGCATGCGAACAAAGGAGATCCAGTGGATATAGTGTCAAGTATCAGGGGGAAGCCGTGTTAGTCTGCATCCACAAAAACAACAAGGAATCTGGTGGCAATTTAATGACTAACTGATTTATTTGGGCATAAGCTTTCATGCGTAAAAAACCCACTTCTTCAGATGCATGGAGTGAAAGTTACAGATGCAGGCATTATTATACTGTCACATGAAGAGAAGAGAGTTACCTCACAAGTGGAGAACCAGTGTTGATAGGGCTAATTTGATCAGGGTTGATGTAGTCCATTCCCAATAATTGATGAGGAGGTCTCAATTCCAGGAGAGGCAAAGCTGCTTTTGTAGTGAGCCAGCCACTCCCAGTCCCTATTCAAGCACAAATTAATGGTGTTACATTTGCAAATGAATTTTAGTTCTGCAGTTTCTCTTTGAAGTCTGTTTCTGAAGTTCTTTTGTTCAAGTATGGCTATTTCTAAATCTCTTACAGAATGTTCAGGGAGATTGAAGTGTTCCCCCACTGGCTTTTGTATGTTACCATTGCTGATGTCCAATTTGTGTCCATTTATTCTTTTACGTAGAAGAATAAATCATCCCAGCCAAGGCTTTGTCCACCTCCCTAGGTAACCCATTCCAATGCTTCACCATCCTCCTAGTGAAATACACCAAGGTTAGAACAAAAAGACCCCAGACAAGTAACTTACATCAGTGTTTATATTACTACTGAGTGTAACCCAGAGACTTGGGGCCTAAACAACATCAGTATTATACTGGTGATGTCAGTGGATCTACACTGCATTGGTGTTGGTCTAGCTGAGATGGAAAATGTGACCCTTACATCTCCGTCACCCTCACTTTTTCCAGGGTGCTGTCAGCCAAATCTGGATCCTTGTGTGCACTGGCCATTGGCCAAATCCTGATCTCTTAGAAGTCAGGGGCTAGACCCAGTGACTTCAATGGGATCCAATTTTGGCCTCATTATCCCAAATCAGATTTTCTTTAGGAAGCCCTGGAAAAAGTTTCTCTTCAGAGCAGCCTTTCCACCACAGCACCAATGACACAGCTTTTACATAATCATTTAAGTTAAAATCATAAAAAGATGCCTCCCTGAGGCTCTTTGTTCCCCAACACATCATTAATAATAGAATAATACCCCAACAGTATATACATAATCATTTCAGCAGGTACTCAGCCATGCAGAAACTTCTTTTGCACCCTTTTATCATTGTGGGGAGCAAACCTTCAGTGCACTCAGAAAAACCCCATCAAAGAGATGATATGTGGGCACTCCTGAGAGAGGATAAACATTGAAAATCCTGTTGAACCAAACACTCACCATGTCCCCGGGGCTTTCCACCTCCAAAACCACCTGGAACAAAGAAACAAATCAAACCACCAACCAACCAGCTAAACAAAAATAAATTAAAAAACAGAGAAACAAATAACAAATGCATTGATACCTCAATCAGATTTATCATCACCCAAAATAAGAAGAGCCATAGACCCCACTAGGAACTTTTGCTATGGCTACTGATATTATGTGCAAGGTGCTCATATAGCATGGTGATGGGTAACGCTATATAATTGCTTGATAGAGAGATAGATTCTAATCTTATTTACATTGGTGTAAACCTATAATAGGGCACCT
>NW_020689921.1:0-6348 GCF_002925995.2 Terrapene triunguis
ACAGGGTGCCTAGGGACATAAGAGGCATCTGCTTGTACCAGACACTCCACATCCAGATCAGCCAGGGTATGTCTACACTACGAGGGTAATTCGATTTTACTTAAATCGAATATGTGGAATCGATATTGCAAAGTCGAACGTGTGTGTCCACACTAAGGACACACTAAGGACAGTAATTCGACTTTGTGAGTCCACACTAACGGGGCGAGCGTCGATATTGGAAGCGGTGCACTGTGGGCAGCTATCCCACAGTTCCCGCAGTCCCCGCTGCCCATCGGAATTCTGGGTCGAGCCGCCAATGCCTTCTGGGTAAAAAAAATTTGTCGTCATCCGTCCGTCACTAACGCCCTCCCTCCCTCCATGAAAGCGCCGGCGGGAAATCAGTTCGCGCACTTTTCTGGTCAGTGACAGCGCGGACGCCACAGCACTGCGATCATGGATCACGCTGCGACCATCGCTGCACTTGTGGCCGTTCTCAACACCTCGCAGCTTATCATACACCTTTCCCTGAGGCAGATGCAGAGAAATCGGGCGAGGAGGCTACGGCACCGCCGTGAGAGCCTGAAGTCGGAGAGTGGCACAGAGCTGTCAGAAACCACGAGCCCCAGCGCCCAGGACATGACGTTGGCAATGGGGCATGTGGATTTTGTTGAACGGCGATTCTGGGCCCGGGAAACAAGCACGGAATGGTGGGACCGTATAGTGCTTCAGGTCTGGGATGAATCCCAGTGGCTGCGAAACTTTCGCATGCGGAAGGGGACTTTCCTCGAACTTTGTGAGTTGCTGTCCCCTGCCCTGAAGCGCAAGGACACCCGCATGCGAGCAGCCCTCACTGTCCAGAAGCGAGTGGCCATAGCCCTCTGGAAGCTTGCAACGCCGGACAGCTACCGGTCAGTCGCGAACCACTTTGGTGTGGGCAAATCTACCGTGGGGGTTGTTGTCATGCAAGTAGCCAAGGCAATCGTCAAGGTACTGCTCCCAAAGGTAGTGACCCTGGGAAACGCGCAGGTCATCATAGATGGCTTTGCCGCGATGGGATTCCCAAACTGCGGTGGGGCTATCGATGGGACTCACATCCCTATCCTGGGACCGGGCCACCAGGCCAGCCAGTACATCAATAGAAAGGGCTACTTTTCAATGGTGCTGCAAGCACTGGTGGACCATCGGGGACGGTTTACAAACATCTACGTCGGATGGCCGGGCAAGGTTCATGACGCTCGCGTGTTCAGGAACTCTGGTCTGTTTAGACGGCTGCAGGAAGGTATTTACTTCCCAGACCACAAAATAACTCTTGGGGATGTGGAGATGCCTACAGTCATCCTCGGGGACCCAGCCTACCCGCTAATGCCCTGGCTCATGAAGCCCTATACTGGCGCCCTGGACACAGAAAAAGAACTCTTCAACTACCGGCTGAGCAAGTGCAGAATGGTGGTGGAGTGTGCTTTTGGCCGTCTCAAAGGGAGATGGAGAAGCTTACTCACTCGCTGTGATCTCAGTGAAACCAATATCCCCATCGTTATTGCAGCTTGCTGTGTGCTCCACAATCTGTGTGAGAGCAAGGGGGAGACCTTTATGGCGGGGTGGGAGCTAGAGGCAAATAGCCTGGCTGCTGATTACGTCCAGCCAGACAGCCGGGCCATTAGAAGATCCCAGCGGGACGCCCTGTGCATCCGGGAGGCTTTGAAAGCTAGGTTCCTGAGTGAGCAGGGCAACCAGTGACTTTTCAGTTTGTGGACAGAAAAGCTGAACCTGCCCCCGTTTCTTTACCCAGTCCATTTTGACTATCCTCTCCAGTTACATACAACCTTCACCCCCTTCCCCTTCCCAAAAAATAAAATCATTTCGATTTTTTAATGAACACCGTTGTCTGTATTGCTGTTTTCGCGGGAATATTTTAAACCGGGGACGCAGACTGTGGCGGGGGGCGGGTTTAGTGTTCTGATGCAAATGATGCTTCTAAACTCCCGGAATGACAGGCTCCGCACTGGTGGACTGGTTATTTCAATGGAGCCTGCCAGCACTCCTGGGGGGGACTGTGTGTATGTGTCGGCTATGTGACTTTCTGGCAGGGGGGGTAGGGTTACAGATCCCCTGCTGCGTGGATCTGTGAGCCAGGATAAGGACAGCTGCATAAGATCTGTAACTGCCCTCCCCCGCCACAAAGTCACAGAGCAACCCCCCCCCCCCCAAAACATGAAAAACACCTCCCAGACTGACCAGGGTAACCAGTGACTGCACTGTGTATGTGTCCTGATGCTGGACCTGACACCGCCTCTGTACCCTGCTAAAGGTCACTGTCCTGTCCAATTACCAAGCCCCTTCCCCCCCTCCAGACAGACTCTCCCTCAAAAGAACCTGACTGAAACAGTAATGAACAGAAACAAACATTTTATTGCGAACCAGACATGAAACGTGGGGGGTGAAACTTGGACGGGGGCTTGTGTGAGGTGGGTAGGAAAGGACTTATGAAATTTTGGGGAATGTCAGCCTTCTACTGCTAGAGCAGTCTGCAGGGGTTGATTGAAAGTTTTAACGGCCCTTGCCGCCCCTCCTTCTTTGGACTTTGGGTGAGGGTGGTGTGGGACTTGGTGGCGGGTGAGGGCGGTTACAGATAGACTGCAGCGGGGCTCTGTCCTCCTGCCTCCGGTCTTGCAGAACATCCACAAGGCGCCGGAGCGTGTCCGTTTGCTCCCTCATTAGTCCAAGCAGCTTTTCAGTAGCCTGTTGGTCCTCCTGACGCCACCTCTCCTCCCGTTCCATGACTGCTCGGTGCATTTGTGACAAGTTCTCCCTCCACTGTGTCTGCTGGGCTGCCTGGGCTCGGGAGCAGCCCATTAGTTCTGTGAACATGTCTTCACGCGTCTTCTTCTTCCTCCGCCTAATCTGCGCTAGCCTCTGGGAGTGTGCTGACAGGCTGGGTTGGGAGACAGTCGCAGATGTGTCTGTGTGAATTTTAAAAAGGGAGTGAATTCCTGAGACAGATAAATGAAATTGTATACAAAGAACCTAGTCTTTCTCTGTGAACAAGACCATGCACTGAACCTCTCACATGCGCACTCAGGACAAGGTCGAATTTTCGGCCGTCGCCTTCAGTGCCTGTGGACTTGCGGAGGTCTTGGAGTGTTCAGAGAACTGTGGCTGGAGACCTGAACTTCTGGAGCGGGCAATAATGGTAAGCCGCAGACTTGTGGCTGCTTAAAACTCCAGCAGTAGCACTGGCCTCCTTTCACATTGAAAGCAATGCCAGTCTCTGCTGCCAGCAATCAGGACAGCATCAACTCTGCCCCTGTCCCACCCCCTCGCGGCTGTCCCAGGGAAAGATCCCTGTATGCTGCCCCTCTCCCTCCACCGCGTGGCTGTAAAGCAGTCCCAATACTAACAGTCCCCTCCCTAATTCAAAGCAGGGCGTCATGAGCGACATCACCCTCCTGAGGATCCCGGACACCCAGAGAGAACGCATGCTGCGGGAAAGCATGCAGAAACCGGGGCCGTATGCCGCTATGTTATGTCGTGCGATGATCCCGGAGTACTTGATTGTGGCGTGGAGGGGACATGTCTGCTACCACGGAGGGCCCACTAAGATCGCCCTACCCCGGAACCTGATCAACAGGCTTGAGCTCTACCTCCACGAGACCTACGAGGAGTTCTCCTACGAGGATTTCTCGTCGATCCCCGGCCACATTGACCGGATTTTCGCGTAGGTGCACTGGGACTTTGGAGTGGAGCGTCTTGGGCCTGGGAATCATGTAGTAACGGACATTGTGAAATTTTTTTAAAATACTTGGGACTAAATTGAGAAGAGCCTAAGACAGAGAAATCATGAAAACCCATTTGTTACCTTTGTAAATATTCCTGTTTTGTACCTGATTATTTTTTTACTAGTTTACAGCACTTTTATAAATATACATTGTTAATAGTATAAATATTACCGTTCTGTTTTAAATAAATGTTTACATGTTTACAGCACTTACTGCTTGATCCGTCCCCTGATTCTGTGTCCGGGGTAAGGGATGGGGACGGTTGGTAGGGGATCTCGGTAAGGGTGATGAAGAGCTCCTGGCTGTCGGGGAAATCAGCGGTGCCAGCGCTGTCGACTGCCTCGTCCTCCTCATCTCCTTCTTCATCTTCCCCGTCCGCTGTCATGTCCGACATGATCCCATCCTCGGAGTCCACGGTCAGGGGTGGGGTAGTGGTGGCGGCCGCTCCCAGGATGGAATGCAGTGCCTCGTAGAAACGGGATGTGTGGGGCTGGGATCCGGAGCGTCCGTTAGCCTCTTTGGTTTTTTGGTAGCCTTGTCTCAGCTCCTTGATTTTCACGCGGCACTGCGTTGCATCCCGGCTGTAGCCTCTCTCTGCCATGGCTTTGGAGATCTTCTCGTAGATCTTAGCATTCCTTCTTTTGGAGCGCAGCTCTGAAAGCACGGACTCATCGCCCCACACTGCGATGAGATCCAAGACTTCCCGATCAGTCCATGCTGGGGCCCTCTTTCTATTGGATTGCACGGCCATCTCTGCTGGAGAGCTCTGCATAGTTGCCACTGCTGCTGAGCTCCCCTCGATGTCCAAAGAGGAACTGAGATTCAAACTGCCCAGACAGGAAAATGAAAATGAATTCAAATTTTCCCGGGGGTGTGGCTGGTCAGAGCATCCGAGCTCGGACTGCTGTCCAGAGCGTCAACAGAGTGGTGCACTGTGGGATAGCTCCCGGAGCTATTACCGTCGATTTCCATCCACACCTAGCCTAATTCGATATGGCCATGTCGAATTTAGCGCTACTCCTCTCGTTGGGGAGGATTACAGAAATCGATTTAAAGAGAGCTTTATGTCGAACTAAATGGCTTCCTGGTGTGGACGGGTGCAGGGTTAATTCGATATAACGGCGCTAAAGTCGACATAAAAGCCTAGTGTAGACCAGGCCCCACAGACACATTAAGCAGGAGCTGGTTGGGCAGGGAACTGATGGGCAGGATCCCCTGGGAGGCTAATATGAGTGGGGAAGGAGTCCAGGAGAGCTGGCTGTATTTTAAAGAATCCTTATTGAGGGCACAGGAACAAACCATCCTGATGTGCAGAAAGAATAAAAATATGGCAGGCGACCAGCTTGGCTTAACAGTGAAATCTTCGGTGAGCTTAAATTCAAAAAGGAAGCTTACAAGAAGTGCAAATTTGGACAGATGATTAGGGAGAAGTATAAAAATATTGCTCGAGCATACAGGGGTGTAATCAGGAAGACCAAGGCACAACTGGAGTTGCAGCTAATAAGGGATGTTAAGAGTAACAAGAAGGGTTTCTACAGATATGTTAGCAACAAGAAGAAGGTCAGGGAAAGTGTGGGCCCCTTACTGAATGGGGGAGGCAACCTAGTGACAGAGGATGTAGAAAAAGCTGAAGTACTCAATGCTTTTTTTGCCTTGGTCTTCACAGACAAGGTCAGCTCCCAGACTGCTGCACTGGGCAGCATGGTATGGGGAGGAGGTGAGCAGCCCTCAGTTGTGAAAGAACAGGCTAAGGACTATTTAGAAAAGCTGGACATGCACAAGTTCCTGGGGCTGGATACAATGCATCCAAGGGTGCTGAGGGAGTTGGCTGATGTGATTGCAGAGCCATTGGCCATTATCTTTGAAAACTTGTGGTGATCAGGAGAGGTCCCGGACAATTGGAAAAAGGCAAATATAGTGCCCATCTTTAAAAAAGGGAAGAAGGAGAATCCGAAGAACTACAGACCGGTCAGCCTCACCTCGGTCCCTGGAAAAATCATGGAGCAGGTCCTCAAGGAATCCATTTTGAAGCACTTGGAGGAGAGGAAGGTGATCAGGAACAGGTAACATGGATTCACCAAGGGCAAGACATGCCTGATCAACCTGATTGCCTTCTATGATGAGATAACTGGCTCTCTGGATATGGGGAAAGTGGTGGACATGATATATCTTGACTTTAGCAAAGCTTTTGATATGGTCTCCCACAGTATTCTTGCCAGCAAGTTAAAAAAGTATGAATTGGATGAATGGACTATAAGGTGGATAGAAAGCAGGCTAGATCGTCGGGCTCAATAGGCAGTGATGGGTGGCTCGATGTCTAGTTGGCAGCCGGTATCAATCAGAGTGCCCCAGGGGTTGGGCGTGGGGCCAGTTTTGTTCAACATCTTCATTAATTATCTGGATGATGGGATGGATTGCACCCTCAGCAAGTTTGATGATGACACTAAGCTGGGGAGAGAGGTAGATATGCTGGAGGGTAGGGATAGGGTCCAGAGTGACCTAGACAAATTGGAGGATTGGGCTAAAAGAAATCTGATGAGGTTCAACAAGGACAAGTGCAGAATCCTGCACTTAGGACGGAAGAATCCCA
>NW_020689922.1:0-15287 GCF_002925995.2 Terrapene triunguis
GTGATGCACATGTGCACCTTTCCTGGGGGGACAGGCCAGGCTGGGGCAAACCCAGTACTACAGGTGGGGGGCTGCGCTGGACCAAGGGAATCTGGGCCGAGGGTGTCCCAGCACCAGGGACGGAGGCTGAGCTGGGATGAGGGTGTCTGGGGGCTGTCCCAGCACCAGGGACGGAGGCTGAGCTGGACCGAGGGTGTCTGGGGGCTGTCCCAGCACCGGGGCGGGAGCTGCGCTGGGATGAGGGTGTCTGGGGGCTGTCCCAGCACCGGGGCGGGGGCTGCGCTGGGATGAGGGTGTCTGGGGGCTGTCCCAGCACCAGGGGCAGAGGCTGCGCTGGACCGAGGGTGTCTGGGGGCTGTCCCAGCACTGGGGCGGGGGCTACACTGGGATGAGGGTGTCTGGGGGCTGTCCCAGCACCGGGGCGGGGGCTGCGCTGGGATGAGGGTGTCTGGGGGCTGTCCCAGCACCAGGGGCGGAGGCTGCGCTGGACCGAGGGTGTCTGGGGGCTGTCCCAGCACCAGGGGCGGGGATGCCCTTTATTGAGCTGGTAGGAGTTTGCCAAGAAGCTGGGGGCAAACTCAGTGGCATGGTGGGGCCAGGCTGCACCAGGCTTTTCCAGGGGAATGCCAGTGCTGCAGGGCTGAGAAGAATCCTGGAGCCAAGGGTTGGTGTCTAACCGTGCTGCTACTTCCCTGCAGATCGCTGGAGCCCCTGGATACTGAAGGCCCTGCCCCTCCTGTGCTCAGCCCCTTCCTGCCACAAGTCCCCAGCAGTTCCATAGACCCTCCGGAGCACTTTCCTCTGCGGAAAACAGGTACGGCCATGCCCATGCTGGCTTCGTGCCCATGGGTGCAGGTGTGACAGCAGGGTGGACTCAGCCACCTTCCCAGCCTGACTTCCTCCTGGCCTTCGCTTCCACACACACTTAGGGCCTGTGTCCTGGCAGGGAGGTGAGACTGGCACTGGCTAGGGAGTGGGAGGGGGTTGGGCTGGCGCAAAGGTGTGCAGGTCTGAAGGTGACTTTGCGACAGCCCCAAGGGTCATGCCTGAGCCCAAGAGGCCAGTGTGGCAGCCGCTGTATCAATGCCATAGCGCAGGGAGACCACTAACGAACAGCTTTGTCTGCCCGCAGCATCTGAGCCCAACCTGAAGGTGCGGTACAAGCCCAAGAAGTCGGTGGACCGGCGTAAGAACCCACTGACCCGCAAGGAGAGTGCACCCCCTTCCCTGAAGAGGAGGCCAGCAGAGGCCATTGGTGAGTCTCTTGGGGCGACAGCAGGAACTTGGGGCTCCAGGGAGAGCAGCTGCTGCACACTAGGGCCCCGCATAAACCCTGCACCCGAGGCTCTGTGCAGGGGGTCACACATGCCAATGGAGCTGCAGGGGCGCTCAGTGCACAGGGTTGGTGCTGTCCCGTGGCAGCAATGCTCTTTAAGGGAGCCTCGTGCCAGGTGTGATGTGCTAATAGCCAGGCAGGGCCAGGTCCAGCCAGTGCGGAGGGCAATGCTGGAGCTGCGCTGGGCTGTTTCTCTGACCTGTCAGAGACTTGAGGGGTTAATGGGCCCAAAGCAGTCCCAGCAAACGATGCCAACCCAGGCCGCTGGCCATGGCTGCTCGACCCCTGCTGGGAGCAGCAGGACATACCCATGTGTGGCGCTGGACCTGGGGACGGGCGCTCTGCCCACTAGCACAGCTGGGCAGATGGTGGCAAACTCCTAGGACTGCCCCAAGATGGCGCACTCTGCCCTGTCTCAGGGCTGGGTGCAGAACCAGGGACAGTCCCTGCAGCGATGCCAACTGCCTCTGCCTGGTGCACTGCCAGGAGTATGTGCTCTCAGGGCATGAGCTGTCCTTGCCTGCCTACCTGGGCTCAGGCAGCTGCTCAGGGAGAGTGCTACGGCCAGATGGAATCGAGTGTCACCCGGCTGGCGAGGGCAGGGCAGGGCAAGGGCACTGTGCAGGAGCCAGGAGGTCAGCAGCGGGCTGGTGTAGCCATGAGGGGAAGCAGCACATGTGAGGGGACTAGGCTGTGTCCCTGTGAAAGGAAGCTGAGGTACCTGATGAGAGGGAGGGTACAGAGAAAACAATGTGCATGCAGCGGTGAAGGTGCCCGGCCCCCTTGTGCCCTTGGGTCCCTTCATCCTGCCACTCTCCTGTCTGACTTCTCTTCCCTGTGCAGACTCATCCCCCAGCAGTAGCAGCACCCCTGTGTCTGGCTGCAGCTCCCCCAACGACAGCCTCCCAGCGGAACATGGAGTCCCCGCCTCCGGGCCCAGCATGGCCCACGAGGTACGGAGCCTGCAGACCTGTCGAAGGGAGCCAGGAGCCCAGGACGTGCTGCCTTGGGTGGGGTCACTGGGGCATGCTGTCCCCAGGGAGAGCATGGGCTAATGGATTCCGCAGTTCTGTCCCCAGATCTCTCATGGGCCTGGAGCCAGGACCAGGCAACTTCCCCTCCCAGAATTCCCACTTCCTTGAAAACTACCAGCTAAGAATTCGTCCCAGCTTTCTGGGCCCTGCTACCCCCCTTCCCCCCAGCAGCTGGTGGCAACCCACCCAACCCTATTGCCCCCTGCTAGTCACCATCCACCCCACTGCTGCCTTGATGCCCTCCAGGTCCCCCTGCTGCTCCCTGTCTTGCACTGTGTCCCCCTGTTGCCTTCTGGTTGGTGGTGCTGTCTTCCCTGCTGGGGTCCTTGCTGCCCCACACAGCTGTACCATGTCTGGAGACTAATGTATTGTGTTTGGTGCAGGCGCCACTCGCCCAGCGCCTGATGATGCAGGAGAGCTCGCTGGCCCAGTTTGCCCTGCAGAGCACGGCCTCCCTTCCGGCCATCTCGCTGGGCCTGCCAGCTGCTGCCAGTGCCAGGGTAGGTAGCTGGGTCACAAGGGACTGCGGAATCCTGCTGAGGGCTCATGCAGGGCCGAGGGAGCCCAATCCCCCTCCTGAAGGCCAGGATCACAGCATGCGCGGGTCATTGAGCAGCAGTCCTGGATGTGATGCAGCACTTCATGGGTTTGCAGACCCACAGGGTCCCCCACACACCTTGGGACACAGAGCCAGGGGGGTCCCTTTCCTCTAGACTGTGCCAGTGCCCCTGTCAGGCCCTAGGACCCCTCCCAGGCATCCCAGTGTGCTCCTCTACCCCCGCCCTGGTACGCTGCTGATGGACTCCCTGTTCTCTCTGCAGGGCGACGCAGACCGCCGCTCCCTCTCTGGCTTGGCACACCGGGTGCCAGTGCTGAACGGGCCCGTCCTCTCGGGCACCCACTCATCCATGTTCATACCAGCTGGCTTGGAGCAGCATGAGCCCGGAGGGCCTCTGTCCCCTCGGCTTCAGCCTGTCATTATTCTTGAGTCCTCGGTCACCCACGCGCCACTTGTGGCAAGTACGTATTGCTCCCACTTCACCAAGGGTCCTGGGGCTGAGGCTGCAGTCCCAGCGCCAAGTGCAGCTCGGAGCCCTGCTGGCATGTACCTGAAAGGGGCTCTGGGGTCTCAGCAGATTTCCTACAGTGCTGTATGAGATCCCCCAGCATCCCTGAGAACTGGGCTGTGCTTAACAATCTCCCCTCTGACCAGCTGGCACATGAGCATTAAGGTAGCTAATGCTGCTCTGGAATTCCACATTGTTAGGTTTCAGAGTTAACACTCATGGAGATGCCTTGGGAAGTTGCTAGCTGTCAGGGGTTGCTTCAAACAGCCTGCACGCTCAGGCAGATGCCCCTGCGTAGCTCAGCTCCGAACCCTGCTCTCCAACTGCAGCCAAGGGCAGAGCTGACTTGTGAGGGAGAGGGGTGAGTCTTCCTCTACCGGCTCCCAATCTCCTCCCTCTGGGCTTCCCTCTCTATGGCTCACCCAACCCTTCTGCTCCAAGTGTGGAGCAGAGGGGGGAAAGCGGGTGAGGGGCAGCCAGAGGTCTCCCCCAGCCACTGCAGGCTGCACAATGGCAGGGCAGTGGGGGTGAGAAGGGTGGGAGCTGTGGCCAGCCCTAATGCGATTGCCCTCTGCTGCTCACCTCCCAGCCTGACACATGCTGCACTTGCGGCTGGCACCTGGCTGGATTTCCAGCTGGCCTACAGGTCAAGGCCTGCCCCTCCGCGCTCTGTGAGAACATGGAGCTCACCTCCTGCCCCCTCCCCCAGTGAGTCCCAGGGAGATTCCCCTCCCCCAGGGCACATCATGGAGATTCCCCCCTCAGCCCCCATTGAGAACCGTGCAGCTGCAGGTGCTGGGCATTAGCCAGTCTGTCCTTGGGAAGGGCTTGCCTATGGTGCCCCTGGAGCCAGTGGCATAGCCAGGTGGAGGGAACAGGGGGAGCGATCCCCAAAAAAGGCACCACCCGCTGCGGCGCTTTTACTCACCCGGTGGTGCTTTTACTGACGGGGCGGCGCTCCGGGTCTTCGGCGGCACCTCGGTGGCGGGACCTTCACTCGCTCCGCAGGTCTTCGGCGGCATTTCGGCGGCGGGTCCTTCAGTGCCGCCGAAGGCACCCGGAGCTAGTGAAGGGCCCGCCGCCAAAGTGCCGCAGAAGACCCGGAGCGCCGCCGGGTGAGTAAAAATTAAAAAGGCGCCACTTGTGCTCAGTGGGAGAGCAGCTGCTGCCCCTCTCCCCCCCTAGCTACGCTACTGCCTGGAGCATGGGTTCTCAGGGCTGTAGCGGGCCCAGCAGGGAGCCCCAGAGCTGACAAGATGGGAGAAAGGGGAACAACTGTACCATTCCTTCCCCCCCCTCCCCCCGCAAATTGTCTGTAAGGGCTGTATAAATAAGTGAAATGGGAGGGGGTGAACCCCAGCAGACACAATGATTTCTGTCTGTGGGGCTGCACGGAGCCCCAAAGGGCAGTGGGGGGGCCTGAGCTGCAGCACAGGGCAGGCCAGGGGTCACAGGCCAGGTTAGGGGATGATAATGTCACACCCTAAGCCCACGGCCATTCCTGAGCACCTGGTGCTGCACCCAGCTCCAGCCCTGCCTCACCAGTCTCTCTCCCCGCAGTGCCAGGCCTGGGGACGGTCCCGTTCCACTTCGCCCACTCACTCATCCCCACCGACCGGCTGTCGCTGGCAGGCCACCACAAACCGCTGGGGCGGACTCGCTCTGAGCCCCTGCCCCCCAACCCCAAGGCCATCCAGCAGCAACTGGCGTACCAGCAGCACCATGCTCAGTTCCTGGAGAGACTCAAACAGCAGACACACTTGGGCAAGGTAAGAGGCTAACGGGCATGCAGGCTGGGCAACACCACTGCCGGGGCAGGAGGGCGCCATGCTGGGCAGCACCTGGGGACTGAGGGCACTTCAGGTGCATGGTGAAGTAAGGCCCATGTGGCACTCAGCACCCAAGCTGCCAGGCCAGGGCACTGGGCGGCGACATTGCCCACAGACACAAGCAGCTGCTTTGCCCCCCCTCAGTCCTAGGACAGCGAGTGAGCTCCCTGGCATCTGCTGCTGCCAGTACAGCTGCCAGCTTAGCAGTGTTGGAGCCGCCCCATCCGGGGTACCCACATGTCACAATGCTCCTCTGTTACCTCCTGCACAGAGCACCCCCCCATCACCACCCAGGGTAACCTCAGCCCAAGCACGCAACACTTTCCCTCATCACCAACCCTGCACAGAGCTTCCCCTGTTACCCCAGATGGCATGTAGGGAGGGGTATCTCACACCACCCCACAGAGTGCCTCACATCTCCCCCCCCATCACAGAGTTCCTCACATCAACCTCTGAACACAGCTGTCCCCACCTGGCATTCCCCACCCCCGCACAGCTCCCCCCTCACCCCATCACACAGAGCTCCTCCCATCTGGGTTTCCCCATCCCCGCACAGCTCCCCCTTCACCCTGTCATACAGAGCTCCCACACACACACCTGGGGTTCCCCACCCCCGCACAGCTCCCCCATCACCCCATCACACAGAGCTCCCCCCCACCTGGGGTTCCCCACCCCCACATAGCTCCCCCCACCTGGGGTTCCCCACCCCCGCACAGCTCCCCCCATCAAACCCTCAGAGCTCCCTACCACCTGGGCTCTGCCCCCAGTCTCTCAAGAGTTCTGTGGCCTCCCTTGTCCTATTCCCATCTGGCTCCGTTGCTCACTCATAGACTTAAGACCAGAAGGGACCATCATGATCATCTAGTCTGACCTCCTGCACATTGCAGGCCACAGAACCTTGCCCACCCACTCCTGAAATAGACCCCTAACCTCTGGCTGAGTTACTGACATCCTCAAATCATGATTTAAAGCCTTCAAGTTACAGAGAATCCACCATTTACATTAGCTGAAACCTGCACATGACATGTGCCCCATGCTGCAGTGGAAGGCGAAACCCCCCCAGGGTCTCTGCCAATCTGACCCGGGGAAAAATTCCTTCCCAACCCCAAATATGGCAGTCGGACCCTCAGCATGTGGGCAATACCCAGCAGCCAAACACCTGGGAGAGAATTCTCCATAGTAACTCAGAGCCCTCCCCATCTAGGGTCACATCACTGGCCATTGGGGATATTTGCTGCTAGTAGTCGCAGATCAGGTACATGCCCTTGTAGACAGTCTCATTATCCCATCCCCTCCAGAAACTTACCATGTTCAGTCTTGAAGCCAGTTAGTTTTTTTGCCCCAACGGCTCCCCTTGGGAGGCTGTTCCAGAACTTCCCTCCTCTGATGGTTAGAAACCTTCATCTAATTTCCAACCTAAACTTGTTGATGGCCAATTTATAGCCATTGGCACTTTAATAACTCCTCTCCCTCCCTGGTATTTATCCCTCTGATGTATTTATAAAGAGCAATATCTCCCCTCAGCCATCGTTTGGGGAGGCTGAACAAGCCAAGCCCTTTGAGTCTCCTCTCACGAGGTAGATTTTCCATTCCTCGAATCATCCTTGTAGCCCTTCTCTGCACCTGTTCCAGTTTGAATTCATCTTTCTTAAACATGGGAGACCAGAACTACACACAGTATTCCAGATGAGGTCTCCCTGTTCCCTCTAATTTTTTCCACCCATGTGTGGAATGAATTTTTTCATTTTTTCATTCATTCACGAAATTCATGTGGTGGGGGTGGGGCCGAGGGGTTCAGAGTGTGGGAGGGGGCTCAGGGCTTGGGCAGAGGCTTGGGGTGAAGGGGTGTGAAGGCTTTGGCTGGGGGTGTGGGCTCTGGGGTGGGGCTGGGAATGAGGGGCTCAGGGCTGGGGTAGAGGGTTGGGGTGCAGGGGTGTGAGGGCTCCGGCTGTGGGTGCGGGCTCTGGGGTGGGGCCAGGGGGGTTTTGGGTGCAGGAGGGTGCTCCGTGGCTACAGCGGGGAGAGAGGACTCCTCCCAGCCCTCTCGCCCCACAGCAGCACCTGGGCTGGACGGGAGAGGCGCCTCTCCCCGCCACGGGAGCTATGGGGCTGGGGCTGCAGGATAGGCACCCCTCCCCCGGCCCCAGCAGGTCTGGGTCGGGCCGGGGCACGCCGCCCCAGCTGTGTCTGGGTCCGGGCCACTCTGGGGTCGGGCCGCGCCGCCCCAGCCACTCCTGGGCCACACCGGCCGCGGCTGGGGCTGCTCCAGCCGCACTGCCCCAGCAGGTCCGGGCCTCAGGTTGCGTTGGGGCTGTGGGAGGGGCACCCTGGCCGCAGCAGGTTGGGGGCCGGGGGAGGGGCAGAGCAGGTCCCTGAGCGGGTTCTCTGAGCACCTGTGCAGCGCTAAATAGGCTTCTGCAGGACCGCGCAGCTTACAGGGAACTTAGGGTCTCACCAGTGCCTTGTATAATGGTATTAACACCTCCTTATCTCTACTGGAAATACCTCGCCTGATGCATCCCAAGACCGCATTAGATTTTTTCATAGCCATATCACATTGGTGGCTCATAGTCATCCTGTGATCAACCAATATGCCCAGGTCTTTCTCCTCCTGTGTCGCTTCCAACTGATACTTCCCCAACTTATAGCAAAAATTCTTATTGTTAGACCATAAATGCATGACCTTGCATTTTGCACTATTCAATTTCACTCCAGTTTTCAAGGTCATCCAGATCTTCTTGTATAATATTCTGGTCCTCCTCCATATTGGCAATAGCTCCCAGCTTTGTGTCATATGCAGATTTTATTAGCACACTCCCCCTTTTTGTTCCAATATCATTAATACATTTTTTTAATAAGATTGGTTCCAAGACTGATCTTTAGGAACTCCACTAGTAACCTCCCTCCAGCCTGACAGTTCACTTTTCAGTATGACCCACTGTAGTCTCCCCTTTCACCAGTTCCTTATCCACGTTTCAGTTCTCATATTAATCCCCACCTTCTCCAATTTAACTAATAATTGTGGAACTGTATCAAATGCCTTACTGAAATCCAGGTAGATTAGATCTGTTGCATTTCCTTTGTCGAAAAAATCAGTTCTCTTCTCAAAGAAAGAGATCGGGTTGGTCTGGCACAATCTATTTTGTAAAACCATGTGGTATTTTATCCCAATTACCATTTATCTCTATGTCTTTAACTACTTCCTCTTTCAAAATTTGTTCTAAGACCTTACTGAGGTGAAACTAACAGGCCTGTAGTTTCCTGGATCACTTTTTTCTCTTTCTTAAAAACTAAGAACTATATTAACAATTCTCCAATCATAGGGTACGACCCCTGAGTTTACAGATTCATTAAAAATCCTTGCTATTGGGTTTGCAATTTCATGTGCCAGTTCCTTTAATATTCTTGGATGGAGATTATCTAGGCCCCTCGATTTAGTTCCATTAAGCTGTTTAAATTTGACTTCCACCTCGGATATGGTAATTTCTGTTTCCATATTGTCGTTCCCATTAGCCACCTTGCCACTGCCCCTAAGCTCCTCGTTACCCTTATTAAAATCGGAGGCAAAGCATTCGTTTAGGCCTTGGGTCGTGCCTAGATTATCTTTAATCTCCACCCCATCTGCAGTGCTTAGCAGCTCCACTTCTTCTTTCCTTGTTTTCTTTTTATTTATATGGCTATAGAACCTTTTACTGTTGGCTTTAATTTCCTTTCCAAGGTCCAGCTCTGCTTGACTTTCGGCAGTTCTCACTTTCCCCCTACGCTTTCTGCCCTCCAAGAGGTCACTTTCCCTGCTGAACCTTCCCACCTTCCCTTCCTTGTAGGCTTTCTGCTTTCTCTTAATCACCTGCTTCAAGTACTTGGACATCCAGCTTGGTCTTCAACCCTTCCCCACAATTTCCCCCCCCCGTCCTTGGGATGCAGGCTTCAAAGAGCTTCAGAACTTTGACTTAAAGTAATTCTAGGCCTCCTCCACATTCAGATCCTTGAGTTCTTCAGTCAATCCCACTTCCCTAACTAATTCCCTTCATTTTTTAAAGTTTGCCCTTTTGAAATCAAGGCCCTTTGTTTCAGTCCTATTTTTGTTTATCCTTCCATTTAGTTTAAAGTGAATTAGCTCATGATCACTCAAACCACGGTTGTCTCCTGCAACCAGCTCTTCTATTCCCCTCACTACTCACCAATACCAAATCTAAAATGGCATCACCTCTTGTAGGCTCAGCGACTGTTGGGTGAAGAAATCTGTCAGCTATCACATCCAGGAAAGTCTGGGCCCTGCTGTTATTAGTAGCACTTGTCCTCCAACCTATCTCTGGGAAGTTAACATCTCCCATCATCACACAATTCCCACTAGTATTTATTTCATTAAATAGATTAAAGAGATCTCTGCCCATATCCAGATCAGATGGTGGGGGTCTGTCCCAGGGGAGCCTCTGGTAGCTTTCTTCCCCAAAGTGATTTTGACCCATCGCCCTGCAGCTAATGACCAAGTCCAGTGAGAAGCCTCGTCTGCGGCAGATCCCCTCCTCGGAGGACATGGAGGCCAAGGGAGGGCTCCCAGAGGGAGGGAGTGAGCGCAGTGACCAGCCTAGGGGCCGAGTGGAGCTCACACGGCCAGGGGTCAGCACAAAGGAGCCTGAGCGGAGCCCGAAGCTGATGCAGCCACAGGAGGAGCTCGTCTTGCAGCAGGTACCTAAGGGCTGGCAGGGATCTGGGCACCAGGGGTGCTGGGCACAGCACCAGCCTGGAGCAGCCCTCACTTCACTGGCCATGGGAGTGTGGCTGCTCAGCCAACTCAGTGGCATCAATGTCCTCTCCAAACCCGTGCCTGGGGTGGGGAGGGGCCTGCGTGGAGCCATCAGGACTCATCACCCCTGCCTGCATTGCTGGCTGGCTGCCAGCTCCTTGGTTCTGGAGGGCCCAAAACCCCGCTGGGCAAACGTCCTCCCGTGAGAGGAGGGGATGGTAGTGAAGGGGGCATGACTGGGGGGCACCTGTGGGCCTGCACGAGGGCTTCCTGGGCCCACCTCGCTGCCCCTCAGCCAGCAGCTCCGGCCTGCTCCTGTTGCTCCGCGCTGCCATTAGGGTGGAGGGCTCTGTTGAGGATTCCTAGATGTTAAGGCCTGAAGGACACAGCAGGAGCTAAGGCTGCCCGACACCCCCATCACAAACCCCTGTGTCTCCAGAGAAGACTCGGAATAGTGTGCAGGAAACGAGGCTGGGGCCACACAGTGAGGAGAAATCCAAGTGCTGGCTGGCTGCTCCTTCAGTGAGCACTGCCCACAGCGGGCACTGCAGGGCCAGGGGCTCTGGAAACCTGCTCTGCGATCGTGTCGTTAACGACTGTGGCTAAGGCCCCTGCGCCAGGACTGGATGAGGGTCGCATGGGCAGCCTGAATTCTGGCATTTCTGAGCTTTGCAGCCCGAACATTTGCTTAGCAGAGTCTCCTTGTGTGTCATTTCTGTACGAAAGGGGCCTGTATTGGGATGGCTTATTCCCCTTCCCATATGGGGTTGCCTATGCCACCATAAAGTACCTTTATACCCCTGCCACCCCAGGGTTTGCAGCACCTTTATTAGGCCAGCAAGAGTTCAGGGGTCCCCTACTGTACTGCCAAAGTAACCTGTGCAGGAGACCGGGCACTGTGGGTCCCCTGCCACCGGCCCTTTCCCCTAAGCTCAGTGGGTGGGTGGGGTAATGCCATGCAGAGCCACAAGAGGGCATCAGACACTGTGACTTGGCCAAGGCCCAGGCAGCAGTGCCTTGGTCCGTTGTGGAAGCTCTGGACTAGCCCTGGGTTGGGTTGGGAACAGCCCAGAGAGAACAGGCCCATTGCATAGTGAGCAGATCCTGATGTTCAGTGCAGAGATCCCCTCCCCCACACCCGCTGTCAGGTCTGGCATTGAAGAGCTGCCGAGATGCTGTGGGGAGCCACTGGCCCCGCTTGCTGCCGCACAGACTAGCCCTGGGGGTTGTTAGCACAGCCTCTGCACTCAGCTCACTGACAGACGTGGTCTTCCCCGGCCTAGAGAGTGGCATGTGCACCTGGGCCCTCTGCAGAGTCCCCCAGACCATCCCTGGCCCAGGGCACCACACTCATCTGTCACACCCTCTCCCCAGCAGGCCTACCTGTGGGAGCATCACCAGCGCCTGCAGCACTCGCTCCTCAAGCGGCAGCCACCAGCCGACACCCTGATGGTCCCTGCCACACACGGAGGGCACCGGCCTCTCTCCAGGGCCCAGTCATCTCCTGCCACTGCTACCATCGCCCTTCCTGCCCAGGACGCACCCGCCAAGGCACTCTCCCTGCCGGCGCAAGAGCCACCAGCCAAACCGCAGTTCACAACAGGTAATGTTGGCTGCCTCCAGCAGGGGGCGCTCCAGTAGGGCTGCAGGTATGTCACGGATACACAGGATTGGTGCTATGGCCCCGGCTTTGGAACGGTCTCTAGGAGGAACCCCTTCAGTGCCAGACTCCCTAGGGGTCTTGCTCTTCCTCCAGCACAAGCCACGGGGCTTCACCGCTTCCTTAGAATGGACCTCTGGGCCTGCAACACTCCTGCTTCACACCGTGAGCTCCGTTCAGTGAGTCCAACTGAGACAGACCCTGATGGAGACTTGTGCGCTCGTTAGGGCCTAATGCACTTCACACCATTAGCAGTGACACTCAGACAGCATTGTCAAAGTGGGAAGGTTTATTCATTAACTGGAACACAGCACAGGAAGTCCTTAGGGTAGCTTCCTGCAGAGAGGTGGGGCAATCTGTGGTTGTTGGTTGTCAGGTGCCAATGTCCTGGTGATAAGATTTGCCATTGTCTTCTTCTTCTATGGGGCCTAAGGCCCAGACAGCTAGAGGACACTCACATCTTTGTCCCTTAGCCTGCGCTGAGAGAAAACAGTTTTTTTCCACCCACTGGGTAACAATGCAGTATATAGGGGAAACTGAGGCACACAGTATTCAAAAGTGTCACATCTTCCCACTTCCTCACATGGTAATTAAACCCCACAGCAGCAGATGCCCTCCCCTCTCTCTGCCTCAGTTTACCTGGCATGTCATTTGCCCAAGGTCACATGCAGGTCAAAGTCAGGACTAAAACCCAGGAGTCGTGACTCCCATTCCTCTGCTCTAAGCACCACACCACTCAGCCTCACTGCACCAGTCACACTCTGTCCCTAGGAAAGCCGGATAAACCCTGCATGCCTCTGCCCACACGGTGCCAGCCCTAAACTGCCCTGATGGCAACAGGGCCTGGGGAGCCAGCCTGTGCCAGGCCAGTCTCCTGCTGCATCTATCGCCCCCTCCCTAAAAGTGTACATAGGCTGGGGGTGGCAGGGTATAGCTTGTGTCCATTGGAAGACACTGTCCTTACAGCTCGGTCATCTCCCCCAGCCTGCCGGGGTGGGTCTCTAGGCACGTTTCCCCCCTCAGTATGTTCCTGAGCCCCAGGACTGGAGAGGAGACAGGCAGGCACCGGAGGAACTGGTGGGGCTCAAAGGAGCACGGGCCCACAGTGCTTTTCAGAGCCCAAGCTCTTCCAAGGGAGCATGAAGCGCCAAGCCTGAGCCCTCAGGATCCCAGCCTGTCCAGCCTGGCTTCCCCATTGTGTCATTCGCCCCCTGGGTGTGTCCAGCTCATGCCCTCCAGCAAAGAGGCCCAGTGCTTCACCCAACGGCCAGCTGAGATGGGTGGCTGGGCTGGAGTGCAAGGACCAGGGTCTCCTCCGCTGCCGGCCTGAGGCAGGAGTAGGATTCGGCTCAGGCCTCCTTGGATGGGGAGGTGTCCAGGGAGACTCTGGTCTGAGGGCCATGCCGTAACAGCAGAGACTGAGGTAGCTGTAGGGTCTCATCCTCGCCCCCAGCCCAGCCTTTGAAGAGGGACTGGGCTTTGGGTCCCCAAGGATCAGCTTCCAAACAAGGCTCAGAGCCGGGTGCCGGGGGGGGGGGGGGGAGTGCCCCTGTGGGGTTGGGGGAGTGAGTGCCCCTGGGGCTGGAGGCGAGGGGTGGTGAGTGCCCCCGTGAGGTTTGGGGGGTGGAGTTCTCCTAGGGTGGGGTGTGTGCGTGGAGTGCCCCCATGGGGTTGTGGGGCGGGGGGTGGGTGGGGGTGAGTGCTTCCGTGGGGTTGGGGGGGTGAGTGCCCCTGTGGAGCTGGGGCGGGGGGAGTGCCCCCGTGGGGTTGGAGGGTGAGCACTTGTGGGGCTTGGGGGGGTGAGTGCCCCTGTGGGGTTGGGGGGAGGGTAGGAGTGATTGTGTACAGTGGTGTGTGCTGTATTCACTGATTTTCGGAGGTATAAGGGCACCAGTGCCCAGCCGCTTGGCTCATGTTGACACTGACCCCCTCACTGGTCCATCCCGCCCAGACCTCCCGGGGCAGTGGGGTCTAGAGCCAGCCCCCTGCCCCGAAGGGCTCTCGGCTGGGCTCCCCGATTGGGCTGGTGTGTGGGAAGAGACGTCTCTGGGACCCAGCCACACAGGCCTGCCCCGGGATTGCCCCCTCCATGTGACAGCAGACAGGGCAGTGTGAGGAGCCGGGGCGACAGCCTGCAGCTAGGAGGCAGGCGTGTCGTAGGGGAGCTCCACGCTGGGCCCTGTGCAGCAACCCAGTCCTGGGGGCCATCACGCTTGGTCATGGACTCCCATTCAGACACGGCCAGGAGGGAGCCTGTGCAGATGGTCAGGTGCCCAGGAGAGAGCAGCAGCCTGGGCTGTGAATGCAGCAGCATCGTGGAGCTGAGCCCGGCACTGCACCAGGGTGACAGAGATCATAGCAGGGCGGGTGTCCCCTAACACCCCCACCTGCTGTTGTGTTTCAGGGCTCGTGTATGACTCCGTGATGCTCAAACACCAGTGCTCCTGCGGGGACAACAGCAACCACCCTGAGCATGCTGGGAGAATTCAGAGCATCTGGTCCCGCCTGCAAGAGCGGGGTCTGCGCAGCCAGTGTGAGGTAAGTGAGAGTGTGGGCTGAGCTTGTCCTGCCAAAGCTGAGGGAGGCCTCAGACAGGATGGGCAGCTTACATCAGGAAGGCCCAGGTGGTCTCTGTGCAGAGGCGGGGGCTCTGGGTCTGCCCCAGAGGAGCCAAGACTCACAACAATCATGAGTCCTGCCTGCCTTTGTAAGAGGAAATTGCAAGGGGTTTCACTCCTTTCTGGTGAGCAAAGCATGAAACACTCGGATCAAGTTCTCCAAGCGCGGGTCAGTGCCCACTGATATCCAGGAGAGAGACATGGATGCTTCCCAATCACGCACGCTGCCCACAAAGCTCCTGGCTCTGCTTCTCTCCTCTGGCTCCTGGCCCTGTTCCATCCCTCTGGTCCTGCTGACCCTCCTCCTTCCCCATGCTTTGCACAGCTGGGACCTAGCGGAGAGCATGGACCTTACGTATCATCACAGGTATCTGTGTTAGCCCCTGCTGAGGTGGTTCCCCCGTCTCAGACCCTGCAAACTCAAGCCTTGTCCATGTACAGCCTTAGAAAGCTTGCAGCAGGTCTGGGCTGCACTACGTGGTTAGGTCAACGTAAGCTGCCTGGCGCCGACCTACCTATGGACGTGTTTTCACTTAAATTTGGCTCCCGCCAACATGAGGGCCCCTCTTCACCACCTTAGTAACACCCCCTCCCCGAGCGGCGCAGTCACAGTCGATGTCATTAGGTCGACGCAGGGTCGGTGTAGACCAGGGATAGGCAACCTTTCAGAAGTGGTGTGCCGAGTCTTCATTTATTCACTTTAATTTAAGGTTTCGCGTGCCGGTAATACATGTTAACGTTTTTCAGAAGGTCTCTCTCTATAAGTCTATATTATATAACTAAACTATTGTTGTATGTAAAGTAAACAAGGTTTTCAAAATGTTTAAGAAGCTTCCTTTAAAATTAAATTAAAATGCTGATCTTACGCCGCCAGCCTGCTCAGCCCGCTTCCAGCCTGGGGTTCTGTTCACCTAGGCCTGCAGCGGGCTGAGCAGGGCGACTCAAGGTCAGGGCAGAGGGCTGGGGGTGTGTGTGGAGGTGCAGGGCAGAAGGCTG
>NW_020689923.1:0-1300 GCF_002925995.2 Terrapene triunguis
CCAGCCCAGCCGGAGGAGCAACCTGCCAGATGCCAGCAGAGCCCCAGACAGCAACGCCGAGCCCCACCTCTCCATAGGGCCGTGGCCGCACCGGACCCAGCCACCAGGGACGGGAAAAGAACTGACATCATCAGCCAGCCTTCTCCCTGCCGGGACCCAGCCTAAAGCCTTGGCCACCGCCCAGACATATGGAGGGTCTGTAGCAGATCCACATCCTTAGAGACGCACACGGACTCCGGCCCATCGACGGGAGGAAGGTGATGAGAAGACGTCTCTCTGCAGCATCCCCAGAGACGGACGCACAGGGCGGCTACGACGCACAGCCCCTGAAGCCTGAGCCACGGAGCAAGGAGCTGGGAGCGCACCCCACCGGCACAGACATCAGCTAAGTACCTTACTGCGGGGTTCTCGTCTGGGGGGGGGGACACGCCCTAGTTTCCTGGACCATCTCAGGGGCTTGTGAGCTAGGGCAGGTAGCTAAATGGTCTGGGCAGGAAGGCAGATGTGGGCAACGGCTGGGTGAGAGAAAGGGGGGTGTGGGTGGGGGCATGGGTCAGGATGGGAGGAAGGGGTGTGTGGGCAGGGGTCAGGATAGAGCCAGTCCATCCTCCCCCCACCCCACAAAATTCACCTCATCCCCCCCATAACCCCTCCCTCCCTTCTCCCCACCACAAAATCAAAGTCCTCGGCCTCCCACCACGACCAAATCCCTCCCTCCCCTAGGACCCCTTCTGGCTCTCACTACCTCCCTGTGACGGGGTTGGGGACTCACCACCGCAGCGCCTCCTACTGGTTGTCTCGGGAATTAGCTGTGTCCGGGGGGAGCGCCCCCTCCGGGTGGTGTCCCATCCGTCGTCTCGCCCTCGGTTGGCTTCTGAGCCCGCGTCGCCCCCAACTCGCGGCGTCCTCTTCTGGACCACTGCCCTCCGGCAGTGCCCCTTAGTCCATCCACACCCCCTTCCGGGGCGGGGGGGGTGTCAATCAGCAGTCTCTTTATGCCCCCACGATGTCCAACCACACACCCCAGAGTCTAATCCCTCTTGTCAGGGATCTGGTGTAGTCTATACTGGCTGCTCCCTATGGCTGATGGCCGGGTGTACTGCAAGGGAGGAAAGGAGGGACCCAGACCGCCCACTACTCTGGGTCCCAACCCAGGGACCCTCTAGTGGCAGCCGTCCTGCCCTCCTTCTCTGCCTCCATCTGTCCACGTCCCTGGGCCGCTTCCCCTTCGGCCCCTCGCACCGGCTAGGCCCTTCCCCTCAGGGCCTGCAGCCTGGCAGACACCGGGCTGGAGTTCCCT
>NW_020689924.1:0-3202 GCF_002925995.2 Terrapene triunguis
TCCCCACGGAGACCTGTCAAGATGCTCTCCCAGGCCCAGCTTCTCTGGATACTGGTGCTTTGGATTCGGGGTGAGCATTATATCAACAGGGAACAGACACCATAGGCAATAGCTAAGTTTAAAATAATATTCCATTACTTATTTTGCAAGCTTGTGTTTAATAAATTCTTAAATGAAAAATGCATTTAAATACCAAGCTTTAATTACTTTTAATAACATGCCAGGATTGAATGAATTTGCTTTCTATATCCAGAGTCCTGTGGCCAAACTGTTTTGACTCAGACTCCAGAATCCCCGTCAGTGTCCCCTGGACAGAGTCACCATCAGCTGCAAAGCCAGTATCAGCATTAGCAACTACTTAGACTGGCACCAACAGAAACCAGGACAAGCACCTAAGCTACTTATCTCTGATTCTACCAACCGTTACTCTGGGATCCCAGCCCGGTTCAGCAGCAGTGGGTCTGGGGCTGATTTCACTCTCACAATCAGCAGCGTTGACGTGCAAGACGCTGGAGATTATTACTGTCAGCAACGCAGCGGCTTCCCGCTTACCGTGATACAGACCATTACAAAAACCTCCCTGTGAACAGTGTGTGCTCAGTACCTGTTTGTCATATATGCGATGAAGATGTTGAATTTTATCATTTAATACAAATGAAAAAGAGGAAGTAACTCAAAATACACCTGACATTTTATACAGCACCAAACATCCCCAAACCATCAAAGAAAGAAATACCGGGATCAGATCACCCTCCGCTGAAGCTCAGCTCCAGTGCGGTGGCAGGAGCAACACTCTGCAACTGGATCCCAAGATTGTTGTATCCCATTAGAACTGCAGGGAGTATTTGATAGGTCTCTTCTCCCACAATACACTTGCTAATATTCATCCCTATTATTGCAAAATTTACAGTGGGGTGTCTGAAAACCACAGGTAGTCCTGGCTCTAGTCTGAGTCTCATCCAAAATAACTGTTCCCTGCAGTGCAGCTCCCCTAATGCCACCTGTAATCATGGATTCAGTACAGGCTCAGAGGGAGGAGGGTCTCCTACTAAATCGTCAACATCACTTCCTGTAGCAACTCCATTTTTCTCAGTAGTCTCCCATCCAAGTATTTACCAGACTCATCTCTGGTCTGTCTATGGCAGTAGATGGTATCTGAACCTGTATCTGTATGGCTGCAGGTGGAGGAATATTAACATTATTTGTAACATCTCTCAAGAGCTCAGAAGGAGTTACAGGTAGAATATTCCCCACTCTCCATTTTTTCTTCTTTTCCATCCCTGCAGGGGGTTAAGAATCCCTCTGAGCCTCCCTCTCTTTAGTCTCCTCCCTCGAGGCCCCAGGTGTCAGAGACAGACTTCAGTTTTATCACAGACCACACCAACTATCTGCTTCCCATCTTTTCTTCAACCCTGGTGACTGTGTTCAATCTAAACACACAGAATAGGACTTTTGACTCTCTGTTGATTTCAATGATCCCTTTGGATTCAATTCTGTAGTGAAGGCTTCTCAGAAATAATTAGAATTAAATGAAACTACAGAAGCATTAAGGTGACTTTTCATGACTATCGACAGAGGAAGAATTCCAGAAGACATGTCTCCTTGTCATATGGTTCTAAAGTTAATAAACGCACATTAGTCTCCATGATGACGAGGACACAGCAAATCACACGTTTAAACTAAATTCAGCAAAACATGTTTTCCTTCCGTGCCAGGCTTTGCAGAAAGATGCACCAATGGGAACACTGAAGGATTCACTGTCATGTTTTGTGGAAGGAAAAGGGGGGGGGGAACTGAATGTTTGCAAGGCTGTAATGATGGCAGGCAGGGCCGGCTCTAGCTTTTTTGCTGCCCCAAGCAGCACAAAAAAGCGCCGCCCCCCAGCCCCCTCGCCGAGCGCCGCGCCGCCCCCCCCCCCCGCGCCGCCCCGCCCCCCCCCCGCCCACCCCCCCCCCCCGCCGAGCGCCACCGGAACTCCCCCGAGTGCCAACCGCCCCGCAGAGCGCCGCGCCGCCGGAGCGCCCCCTCGCGGAATGCCACGCCGCGTCACCCCGCCGCCCCTTACCAGGTGCCGCCCCAAGCATGTGCTTGGGTGCCTGGTGCCGGCCCTGATGGCAGGTGAAAATAAAATCATTCTACACTCTCAGTGGTTGTTCCATGTGTTCAAATGCACTGCCGCCTTGGTGACCCAGGGAGAGAGACTGCGGAAGCACATGCTTAAAACTGAGCAGAAGGGTCAAATGTGATCTTAGCTGGTTTCCAAAACAACTCTAGTCCCTGCAACTCATCCCTGTTACACTTTGATGCCATTGAAGCCTCAATACTGAGAGAGGAGTATCTGAATCACAAAGATATTACAACTAATAATAACTAGAGTGGGGCCCAAGTTGAGAAGTTCAGAAAGGGATCTGGATCCTCTAAGCCAGGGGTTCTCAAAGTGGGGGTTGTGACCCCTCAGGGAGTCACAAGGTTATTAACTGGGGGGGTTGCAAGCTGTCAGCCTCCACCCCAAACCCTGCTTCGCCTCCAACATTTATAATAACGTTAAATATAAAAAAAATGTATTTAATTTATACACGAGGTCACACTCATAGGCTTGCTGTGTGAAAGGGGTCACTCATACAAAAGATTGAGAACCACTGCTCTAAGCACTGGAGGATATCAGACCAGTGTTCTGGCTCAAGCAGCATGAAACACACAGTCCACCTGCACTCACTGTAGAATTCTGCCTGGAACTAAAGCACAGAACATTTCCATACATTTTGCATATTCACACGAGTGACATTTCCCCTGTGAGCTGCTGAGAACTTATAAACGTTTCGCTTTCCCCTACAAGGCTCAGTGACAAGCATTTCCAGCCACCGCCTGCCACGATGATCTCCCAGAGTCACTTTCTCTGGCTGCTGGTTCTCTGGGTTCATGGTAAGAACCAGCACAAGAGTCTGCAGGGCTATTAACCAATGTAATAAAATGCAGGAAATGCTGCAATATTTTATTTAATTTGTTAATATTAATTCATTATTTAAATGCTGCAATATTTTATTTAATTCACTTACTTGCTGGCCTGATTTTTGATTAAACAACACCTGTTACATTTCAATGTAAGATGTGCTGCAGTGTAAAGTGAACATGACCTATGAAGGAAGGCTGAAAGCATTGGGTTTGTTTAGTTTGGAAAAGAGAAGACTGAGAGGGGACATGA
>NW_020689924.1:3212-6166 GCF_002925995.2 Terrapene triunguis
TATCAGGGATGGTCTAGACAGTATTTGGTCCTGCCATGCGGGCAGGGACCTGGACTCGATGACCTCTCAAGGTCCCTTCCAGTCCTAGAATCTATGAATCTATGAATATCATTGAGTGTCCTGCTTCGCTCCCAAGAAGCCTATGGTGCTTGCGTCCTTGATAGATGTTAGATCCTGCTACACTGGCCCTCAGAGCCCAACATGTACAAAACAGGGCATGTGTCTATAGTGCGGAGAGAGTTTTTTAATATTTTTATTGATTTAATTTTATCCTGGCTCTACATAATTGAGGATTCTAGGAGTTTTGGCCCAAAATAACATTCACAAAAATAAACAAACCCCACAAAATTCCAAAATAACTTTGTTAAGTGGACACACTCTCTGCTGTGAAAAAATATACAAAGAGATATTTATATCATAGAGGAGAATATTCCCAGATACAAACAATATTAAGATGGAGTACAAGTACATATTTGTAATTGAGAGTAAAATACATTACGGAGGAGTTGTACTTATAGGGAAAAAAAATGAACTACAAACTTAGGAAAATCCAAGATAGATTTAAAAGACAGTGAAACATGTTACAACATGGAAATACACAGTGAGGACACCAAAACATTGCAAAAATGTCCTGTAATGGTTTGGTGCAATTAACATATCGTGATTAAAGCATTGTAGTGTTTGAGATTCCCAGATCTGATTAGAAAGATTTTTAAAGACAAAATGGAGTTTTTCCACATATTTCCCTCTACACCACACAGTTAAGATCATTTGGGTGCCTTAACAACATTTTTCTTACTTAAAAAAAATCAAATGCTTTTTAAAGGGTAAACCTTAATTCTGAATGTCCTTGGTTTTACAATGCTTTGGTCTAGGTTAAGTGCAACATCCTCGTCATGTCTTAAGTTATGGGTAACTACTGACAACCTTAACTCTATCTTAATGTAGTTTTTTGTCTGAGAGTTTCCTTAGGTTTACTTATGTACATACATATCATTGTCATCATCATGACATATACACAAACGCGCACACACAATTTCATACTTAAACACTAAAATTCTGGAGACAACTCTGCCATTGGCCAGTAGATGGCAGGATTTTGATACCACTTTGCTGAGTGTGATTTCAGGCCAAACAGGCCAGTTGGTTTCGGAAGGTTTCTTTACTGGTATGGTCTGATGAAAGAGGAAGAAGAAGAATTGAATGAATGGGCTTCGCTGATCACCATCTTTAAAAAAACATAGCTAACTGTGAGCCCCTTAAGCCCACAGCTAAGTTGTTACTCATATGAGCAGTCTCCGTAAAATACATGTGATTACCTGTAATAGGAGCATGACTGGCCCTACATAACTCCATTGTTATAGATGGGCTTGTGTTTAAATATATGGAAATCTGTAGCAGCGCAGCCTGCTTTGCTACGCATTCATAGAGTCTCCTCATTAAATAACGAATCCACCACTGTAACCACCTTAGGCCATGTAAGCCTCAGTCTGGGCACTTGAACACCAGAATAGTGCGTATCTATAAATAGTTATTACATGCAACTGCAGCATGAAACAGACAAGCTCAATATTTCACAACAGCTTTCCTGGGGCTATAATCCAGGTGACTTCCAGAATTTGACCCTTTTGCATACTCACACAAGTGGTTTTTTCCTTTCTGACAACTTTTAAATGTGTTGATTTCCACTGTGTGTTTATCAACAAACATTTCCAATCACAGACAATCAAGATGATCTCACAGACTTCTCTGTTTGTTACTTGTTTTCTGGCTTCAGGGTAAGAAATTACACAAAGGTAAGAATTGTTGCATTGATACAGATATTATTTTAAGTTAATTACTGCTCTGAAATCCGCTCCAGGTTTCAAAGCCTGGGCTCCCCCCCCCCCCCCCGCCCCCCGAGTGGCAATATCTATGCTGTTATTTTTAGACCCGTGAGCCCAAGTTAGTTTACTTGGGATCTGAGGCTTGCTGTTGTGTTTTTTTGTTTGGGTTTAGATATTTTTTTGCAGTGCAGATTGATTACACTCAAACCACTGTCAACTGGCCTTTCCCAATGGTACAGGCCAATGCAAAAACCTCCTTGTTCTACACAGAGCTGGGCACTTAGGCACAGACCCTTGACTATATTTGGGTGCCATTTTGGAATCAATGGGAGATAGGTGTCAAAATAGCTTTGCGGAGTGGGTCTTAGGAGAGCAGGTCTCTTATGAAGACCAGCCACTAGAAGGGGAAAAAGACCCCTACACTCTCCTTGCATAGGAGGGGAAGGTAGGTACACTTTCTCCAGATAAAGAGCTCACATACACCAATTGGCACAGGTCTCCACTGGGAGCACAGCCCAGCAAAAGAAGCTTCACCAGGAATTACTCAGTGCTTCTCTGAACCCCACAGAAAGCAAGGAGAATGTAGCTGCAGCTCTGTTTCTGGAGTGGATGCTGCATACACACCGCCTTCCAGAGCTGGCCATCTCTATGGCCGGTGCAGGGGGTGGAGATCATAGAATATCAGGGTTGGAAGGGACCTCAGGAGGTCATCTAGCCCAACCCCCTGCTCAAAGCAGGACCCATCCCCAACTAAATCTCGCAGAAAGGGCTGTGAGATCCTGGCTTGCAGCCCTTTCTGGGGTGGTTTGTGGTGCTGGCTAAGTACATTGTTTGCAGGGCCAGCTCCAGGCACCAGCTGAGCAAGCTGGTGCTTGGGGCGGCAGATTGTTCGAGGCGATCCTAGGGCGCCAATCCTAGGGCGGCATGGCCGCTTTTTTTGTTGTTGTTGTTCCGCTCCGGCCGCCCTATAGGGGGCCCTAGCACCCTGCAGGGCAGTCCTCTTCCTTCCCTCCCCACAGACCAGAGCGGAGCCCTCGCGGCAGGAGGCGGCGCAGCGGGAGGGGCCGCGTGGCAGCGCCCCCGCTGTAGCCCTGGCCGCCCCCTTCTCTCTCTCTCCCGCCCGCTCCC
>NW_020689925.1:0-10079 GCF_002925995.2 Terrapene triunguis
ACAGCCCACTTCTTCGGATGCATCCGAAGAAGTGGGCTGTAGCCCACGAAAGCTTATGCTCTAATAAATTTGTTAGTCTCTAAGGTGCCACAAGTACTCCTGTTCTTTTTGCGGATACAGACTAACACGGCTGCTACTCTGAAACCAGAGAATTAAAGGTTTGTCAGTTTACAGCCCAGGGCGGAGATGACTCTGAGTGGCCTAAAGGTATCTACTATGGAGGAAAACGTGACGGTGGTGTGGAAGAGGTGAACCTCTCAATGACCCTCGGACGTATGCAGCGACAACAGATCAAGGAGCTGTGCACTAGCTTCACGCCGATGTTCTCAGCCACCCGAGGACGAATGGGCATACCACTCCATTGACACAGGTAATGCTCGACCAATTAGAGCCCAACTTTACTGGGTGGCTCCTCAAGCCAAAATTGCTATAGAACGAGAGATACAGGACATGCTACAGATGGGGGTAATCTGCCCCTCTAAAAGTGCATGGGCATCTCCAGTGGTTCTAGTTCCCAAACCAGATGGGGAAATATGCTTTTGCGTGAACTACCGTAAGCTAAATGCTGTGACTCACTCAGACAACTATCCAATGCCACGCACAGATGAGCTATTGGAGAAACTGGGACGTGCCTAGTTCATCTGTACCTTACACTTAACCAAGGGGTACTGGCAAGTACTGCTAGATGAATCCTCCAAGGAAAGGTCAGCCTTCATCACCCATGTAGGGCTGTATGAATTTAATGTGCTCCGTTTTGGGCTGAGAAATGCACCCACCACCTTCCAGAAACTTGTAGATAGTTTCCTAGTGGGATTGGGAGATTCTGCAGTCACCTACCTTGACAATGTGGCCATCTTTTCTGATTCACGGAGCATCTACAAAAAGTCTTCGAGCGCATAAGGGAGGCAGGACTAACTGTTAAGGCTAAAAAGTGTCAAATAGGCTTAAACAGAGTGACCTATCTTGGACACCAGCTGGGTCAAGGAACTATCCTACAGGCCAAAGTGAATGCTATCCAAAAGTGGCCTGTCCCAAAGTCAAAGAAACAGGTCCACTCCTTCTTAGGCTTGGCCGGATACTACAGGCGATTTGTACCGCACTACAGCCAAATTGCCTCCCCACTGACAGACCTAACCAAAAAGAAACAGCCAAATGCAATTCAGTGGACCGAAGAGTGTCAGAAGGCCTTTAACCAGCTTAAAGCAACACTCATATCTGACCCTGTGCTAAGGGTCCCAGACTTTGACAAACCTTTCCTAGTAACCACAGATGCATCCAAGCGTGGTGTGGGAGCAGTTTTAATGCAGGAAGGACCAGATCAAGAATTCCATCCTGTTGTGTTTCTCAGCAAAAAAACTGTCTGAGAGGGAAAGCCACTGGTCAATCACCGAAAAGGAATATTACGCCATTGTGTACGTTCTGGAAAAGCTATGCCCATACGTTTGGGGGCAGCGTTTCCACCTGCAAACCGACCATGCTGCGCCGAAGTGGCTTCATACTGTCAAGGAAAATAACAAAAAACTTCTTCAGTGGAGTTTAGCTCTCCAAGATTTTAATTTTGAAATACAACACATTTCAAGAGCTTCTAACAAAGTGGCTAATGCACTCTCCCATGAAAATTTCCCAGAATGAACTGGTTAAAGTCGTCCTTGAAACGTGAGAAATATTGTTAGTTTTTATATAATCAGTAGTATATCTAAAGGTGCATGTGTCTTATTAACTCTGTTTTCTCCTAGAGCTCCAGGAAGAAATCACAGCCAGTGTGTAACAGTCTGTCCAGCACCGTCTGTGATTTGGGGGGCGTGTCATAAATATAAAGGGAAGGGTAACAACCTTTATGTATGCAGTAACATAAAATCCCTCCTGGCCAGAGGTACAGAATCCCTTTACCTGTAAGGGGTTAAGAAGCTCAAATAACCTGGTTGGCACCTGATCAAAATGACCAATAAGGAAAGAAGATACTTTCAAATCTGGGGGGGGGAGGAGGGAGAGATTTTGTTTGTGTTCTCTTTGTTTGTTCCCTCGCTGGACAGAGAAAGGGACCAGGCAGGAAAAAAACATCTCCTAAAAACATACCTGAAATGAGCATCTAAAATTACAGAAATTGTAAGTAAGGCAAGAAAATGCGTTAGATTATCTTTTGTTTTAGCTTGTGAATTTTCCCTATGCTAAAAGGGAGTTTTATAACCCAGAATTATCATGTTGGAGAATAGCATCCAGTTGGGACTAGACCCAGAGTTTTTAGTATAGACAGCTTCTCCAATGTAAAACTATTTTCTTTAGCATGTTTGTTATGTTGCTGCTATTGCTTCTGTTGTTTGTTTCAGAATTTTTCTCATTAAGTATTGATGCATAAGGTCTAACCTTGGTTTCCTTCCCATTAACATCTCTGCTGGGGACAGGATTGTGCTTGACTGCAGGTAACAAGACACCTTTGTATCTATAGTACCTCCGGGTATTCTTTTAATAACCTCTTTAAATGACTCAGTTGCCCATTCAGAAAACCCATTTGATGTGGATAGTAAGGTGCTAATGTAACATGTTGAATGCTCTTTCATGTCATAAATCTTTGGAATGACATGCTAGGGAAAGAACTTCCATTCTCTGATACAAGCATTTCAGGTAAACCATGGATACTAAAACTGGTCCTTAGTTTTTCTATGGTGGCTTCTCTAGTGGATGAATTCATGGTATAGATATCTACTTTGGAACGTGCATACATTAGTACTGAATACATTGTTCCTGTTGATGGTCCAGCATAATCACTATGTACTCTTGTCTCGGGCCTATCTGGCCACTCCCAAGATGGAGCAGAGTCACAGTGAGAGCTTTTTGACTCTCTTGACAGATAGAACAGGATGGTACCTTACTCTCAATATCAGTATCCCTCTTTGGCCACCGCAAGTAACTCTGGGCCGACGCTTGCATTTTAGTAGCACCTGGGTGTGTCTGATGCAGTTCATCCATTATTAATTCATGTCCTTGCTTTGGGATGGTGACCCATGCTCCCCATAATGCACACCCACCTTGCACACTAAGTTTATTGCATCACTTATAATAAGGACTGCTTTGGTCAAGGACTATCCCCTTAGCACACATTTGTGAGTACTGGATCATTATCAATCCACGATTTTACCTGTAATGCTGTCAATGAGGTGCATCGAGAGAGTCCATTTTTGTTGTTTTTGTGCATCTCTGGTAAAGGCAACTGGCTTAAAGCATCTGCATTTTCCATCGTCTTACCAGCTTTGTATACAATGGTATATTCATAGGCTGTTAATGTCACTGCCCATCTCTGGATCCTGGATGATGTTATCTGTGGCACAGCTTTCATCTCATTAAACAATGACATCAGGGCTTGTGATTGATTAACATTTTAAACCTACACCTGTATATATTTGTGAAACCTCTGCACCCCAGAGATAACAGCTAATCCTTCTTGATCTAGCTGTGATTAATTATGCTTAGCAGAAGACAGAGCCTGGGATACAAATCCAGTTGGTTTCTCTGACCCATGTTCCATCTGATTAGCTAAAATGGCTCCAATTTCATAAGGAGAGGCATCACAAGTCAATATCAGTTCTTTGTCAGCTTAATAGACCAGGACTTCTGAGGATTGCAGACATAGTCTAGAATCCTGAAACTCTTGTTCCTTTGCTGATTTCCAATACCATTTACCCCCTTTTAAATAAAATATACAGAGGCATTAGGAGTGTTGACCAGCTGGCAAAAATGTATCATAATAATTCAGTAAGCTTTCAGCTCTGAAATATTCCTAGGTTCTGGGGCATCTCTCATTGCTTTTACTTCATCTCTCACTAAATGTAATCACTGAGCATCCCCACTTGATATCACTTCATGTGGCACAAAGGAATGCTGACCCCTTTTTAGGTGTAGACCTGGTTCCTTTAGCCTGTTTTGTAAAGGTTCTGTGTCTGTGGTAGCTGTGATTAGTATATCATCTAGTTATACTGCCACATGTGAAATTGCTTGAATCAGTCCCTTAGTCGTTCTTTGAAAATAGCAGGGGCTGAGGACACACCAAAAGGTAACTGATTTATATTTAAACAGCCCTTTGTAAGTATTACAGTGACATACTGCTTGGACTCTTCTTCTAGGATGATCTGTTGGTAGGCATAGCTCATGTCTAACCTTGTGAACAATTGCCATCCTGCTAAAACTGCAAACAGAGCCTCAATTTTTGGAATTGGGTACTGTTCTAATTGTGATAGTCTATTTACAGGCAACTTATAGTCACCACATAGGTATACAGAGCCATCTGCCTTCAACACTGGTGCTGTTGGTGCAGCCCAATGAGAAAATTTTACAGATTCAATAATACCAGTTGTCTATAGTCTTTTTAACTCAATTTCATTCTCTTTGTTTCATGGCAAAGGGTACAGATCTGGGTTTGAAATAACAAAGTATGACATTTGAGTTTATGTAAATTTTAGCAGTAGCACCTTTTAAAGTGCCCAGTTCATCTTTAAATACTTCCTTATGTTTATTTAAAACAGTTTCCTGAACTAGATCATCTTCTGATTTCAAGTGATGTACTTTTCCTTTCCAATCCAGTGAAAGGTCAGCCAATCACCTCTACTGAGCAAGTTAGAGACCATGGCTGCAACTTCTAGCAACAGTAGATGTCTAATATGGCTCTGGTGGGAAACATTCATATTGGTGTCTTTCAGTATCTTTACTGCTTTACTGGTGTATGTTTTTAATCTTACCCTACATTTCAGCTGTTCACTATCCTTCCACAAAGTCTCTCATGCTTCTGGGCTCATAATAGTGTGACAAAGTTCCTCCTCTATCTTGGTGGGTCCTGCGCTTATTGGCGGATTTACTTGCCGCAGAGATTCACCATGTGGATTGGGGAACAGCCCAGAGACCTTCCCCTCTGGAAGAACCCACAGTCCAGGTCAATTGGGAGGTTTGGGGGGAACCCGGGCCTGCCCTCTACTCCGGGTTCCAGCCCAGGGCCCTGTGGACTGCAGCTGTCTATAGTGCCTCCTGTAACAGCTGCATGACAGCTACAACCCCCTGGGCTAATTCCCCATGGCCTCCTCCAAACACCTTCCTTATTCTCACCACAGGACCTTCCTCCTGGTGTCTGATAATGCTTGTGCTCCTCAGTCCTCCAACAGCACACCCTCTCACTCTCAGCTCCTTGCGCCTCTTGCTCCCAGCTCCTCACACTCGCACCACAAATTGAAGTGAGCTCCTTTTAAAACCCAGGTGCCTTGATTAGCCTGCCTTAATTGATTCTAGCAGCTTCTTCTTAATTGGCTCCAGGTGTTCTAATTAGCCTGCCTGCCTTAACTGGTTCTAGCAGGTTCCTGATTACTCTAGTGCAGCCCCTTCTCTGGTCACTCAGGGAACAGAAAACTACTCATCCAGTGACCAGTATATTTGCCCTCTACCAGACTCCTGTATTCCACTGGTCTGGGTCTGTCACATATCCCTCCCCCCTGCTCAACGCCAAGGGGTTGGGCAGCTTGGGACACCAGACAGTGCACACGTGACAAGCCATTGGCGTTGCCATGACGGCTCCCTGCTCTGTGTTGCACACGGAACTGGAAAGGTTGGAGGGATAAGAACCATCTGGTCACCCTTGTGGTGTTCTCCTTGTTCCACTGCATCCATTGAAGAGGGGCATGGTCGGTCACGAGGACAAATCTGCGCCCGAGCAGGTAGTAGCGCAATGTTTCCATGGCCCATTTTACAGCGAGGCATTCTCTCTCCACCACTGCATATTTTTGTTCCCTTGGAAGGAGTTTCCGACTGAGGTATAGAATTGGGTGTTCCTCCTCCCCGACCATCTGTGATAGAACGGCCCCCAACCCAACTTCCGATGCATCCATCTGCAGGATAAACTCCTTGGTGAAATCAGGGGCTATCAGTACGGGGTTACTACAGAGGGCAGTCCGTAGGTCTGTGAATGCTTCCTCTGCTGCGTCAGACTATCTCACCAGATCAGGTCCACGGGCTTTCACTAGGTCTGTCAAGGGGCTTGCCCTTGTGGCAAAGTGGGGGATAAATCGTCGGTAATACCCCACCACACCTAGGAACGCCCGGACTTGTTTCTTGCGACTTGGTCGGGGCCAATTTTTGATGGCCTCTAACTTGTTCACTTGGGGTTTTACCAAACCTTTTCCCACAATGTAGCCAAGATATTTGGCCTCTGTAAACCCTACAGCGCACTTGGCAGGGTTTGCTGTAAGGCCAGCTCGCCTGAAGGTATCGAGGACTGCCTCCACCTTCTCCAGGTGGGTTTCCCAGTCTGGGGTATGAATGATCACATCGTCCAAGTAGGCAGCAGCATAACTGTTATGCGGGTGTAATAGCTTGTCCATGAGGCACTGGAAGGTAGCTGGGGCCCCATGTAGTCCAAAAGGGAGGACAGTATATTGAAAAAGACCGTCTGGTGTAGAGAACGCAGTCTTTTCCTTTGCGTCTTCTGCAAGGGGAATCTGCCAGTACCCCTTTGTCCAGTCTAGGGTAGTCAAGTACCGGGCATTACCCAGATGGTCCACTAGCTCATCTATGCGAGGTATGGGGTACGCGTCGAACTGGGATACTTTGTTTAGTCCCCGGAAGTCGTTGCAAAATCTTGTGGTGCCATCAGGTTTGGGCACCAGCACGATTGGGCTGGACCACTGACTGTGGGATTCTTCGATGATCCCCAACTCCAGCATTATTTTTTACTTCTGCTTTTATTTCCTCCCTTTTTGCCGCTGGCACCCGATAGGGCCTCATTGTTACTCTGGCCCCAGGGTTCGTGACGATGTGGTGATATGTCTTGGTTGTTCGACCCGGTTTTGTCGAGAACACATCTTGGTTCCGGAAGATTATCTCAGACACCTCATTCTTCTGGTCTGGTGTTAAATCGGGAGATACTCTCACCTGTTTGGAAGGCTTGTTTTCCTGGGTTAGGTCTTTTTGGACCGTTGTGCATACCTCTTGTGCATGCCAGGGTTTCAGAAGGTTAACATGATAAATCTGTTCTTGTTTTCTGCGTCCTGGCTGCCGCACCTTGTAGGTTACTTCCCCCACGGGTTCAACCACCTCATAGGGCCCCTGCCATTGGGCCAGAAGCTTGCTTTCTGCCATGGGTACCAACACCATAACCCGATCCCCTGGTTGGAACTGTCGCACTTTTGCCTGGCGATTGTAATGGGTTCGCTGGGCCTCCTGTGCCTTCTCCAAATGTTCCCGTACAATAGGGGTAACCCGGGCTATCCGGTCTCACATCTGCATTACATGCTCTATTATATTTCTCCCCTCATTGGGTTCCTCTTCCCAGATCTCTTTGGCGATATCTATATGCCACGGGGGTGACGACTGTATAATAACTCGAAGGGGGAAAACCCAGTTGAGGCCTGAGGTACCTCCCGGATAGCGAACATAAGGTAGGGTAGTAGGGTGTCCCAATCCTTCCCGTTCTGACTTACCACCTTCCTTATCATAGCCTTGAGGGTTTGGTTAAACCTTTCTACCAACCCATCAGTCTGCGGATGGTAGACCGAAGTTCTCAGGGTATGTATATGGAGCAGCGTACAGAGGTCCTTCATTAGCTTCGACATAAATGGGGTTCCTTGGTCAGTTAATATCTCCTTCGGTAGCCCCATTCGGGCAAAGATCCCCACCAGCTCTTTGGCTATAGTTTTAGAGGCTGTGTTCCGCAGGGGGACGGCTTCTGGGTGGCGAGTAGCATAGTCCAAAACAACAAAATCATCCAAAGCCCAAGATTTGGTGGTGATGGGGGACTTCAACTATCCGGATATATGTTGGGAAAATAACACAGCGGGGCACAGACTATCCATCAAATTCTTGGACTGCATTGAAGACAACTTTTTATTTCAGAAGGTTGAAAAAGCTACTGGGGGGAAGCTGTTCTAGACTTGATTTTAGCAAATAGGGAGGAACTCATTGAGAATTTGGAAGTAGAAGGCAGCCTGGGTGAAAGTGATCATGAAATCATAGAGTTTGCAATTCTAAGGAAGGGTAGAAGGGAGAACAGCAAAATAGAGACAATGGATTTCAGGAAGGCAGATTTTGGCAAGCTCAGAGAGCTGATAGGTAAGGTCCCATGGGAATCAAGACTGAGGGGAAAAACAACTGAGGAGAGTTGGCAGTTCTTCAAAGGGACACTATTAAGGGCCCAAAAGCAAGCTATTCCGCTGGTTAGGAAAGATAGAAAATGTGGCAAAAGACCACCTTGGCTTAACCACAAGATCTTGCATGATCTAAAAAATAAAAAGGAGTCATATAAAAAATGGAAACTAGGACAGATTACAAAGGATGAATATAGGCAAACAACACAGGAATGCAGGGGCAAGATTAGAAAGGCAAAGGCACAAAATGAGCTCAAACTAGCTACGGGAATAAAGGGGAACAAGAAGACTTTTTATCAATACATTAGAAGCAAGAGGAAGACCAAAGACAGGGTAGGCCCACTGCTTAGTGAAGAGGGAGAAACAGTAACAGGAAACTTGGAAGTGGCAGAGATGCTTAATGACTTCTTTGTTTCAGTCTTCACCGAGAAGTCTGAAGGAATGCCTAACATAGTGAATGCTAATGGGAAGGGGGTAGGTTTAGCAGATAAAATAAAAAAGAACAAGTTAAAAATCACTTAGGCTTGGTCTACACTTACCCCCCAAGTCGAAGTAAGGTACGCAAATTCAGCTACGTGAATAACGTAGCTGAATTCGACATACCTTACTTCGAACTTACCGCGGTTCAGACGCGGTCCACACGCGGCAGGCAGGCTCCCCGTCGACTCCGCAGTACTCCTCTCGTTGAGCTGGAGTACCGCAGTCGACAGGGATCACTTCCTGGTTCGATTTATCGCGTCCAGACCAGACGCGATAAATCGAACTCGGAACTTCGATCCCCAGCCGCCGAACTAGCGCGGCAGTGTAGACCAGCCCTTAGAAAAGTTAGATGCCTGCAGGTCACCAGGGCCTGATGAAATGCATCCTAGAATACTCAAGGAGCTAATAGAGGAGGTATCTGAGCCTCTAGCTATTATCTTTGGAAAATCATGGGAGACGGGAGAGATTCCAGAAAAGGGCAAATATAGAGCCCATCTATAAAAAGGGAAATAAAAACAACCCAGGAAACTACAGATCAGTTAGTTTAACTTCTGTGCCAGAGAAGATAATGGAGCAAGTAATTAAGGAAATCATCTGCAAACACTTGGAAGGTGGTAAGGTGATAGGGAACAGCCAGCATGGATTTGTAAAGAACAAATCATGTCAAACCAATCTGATAGCTTTCTTTGATAGGATAACGAGTCTTGTGGATAAGGGTGAAGCTGTGGATGTGGTATACCTAGACTTTAGTAAGGCATTTGATACGGTCTCACATGATATTCTTATCGATAAACTAGGCAAATACAATTTAGATGGGGCTACTATAAGGTGGGTGCATAACTGGCTGGATAACCGTACTCAGAGAGTTGTTATTAATGGTTCCCAATCCTGCTGGAAAGGCATAACGAGTGGGGTACCGCAGGGGTCTGTTTTGGGACCGGCTCTGTTCAATATCTTCATCAATGACTTAGATATTGGCATAGAAAGTACGCTTATTAAGTTTGCGGATGATACCAAACTGGGAGGGATTGCAACTGCTTTGGAGGACAGGGTCATAATTCAAAATGATCTGGACAAATTGGAGAAATGGTCTGAGTTAAACAGGATGAAGTTTAACAAAGACAAATGCAAAGTGCTCCACTTAGGAAGAAAAAATCAGTTTCACACATACAGAATGGGAAGAGACTGTCTAGGAAGGAGTACGGCAGAAAGGGATCTAGGGGTTATAGTGGACCACAAGCTAAATATGAGTCAACAGTGTGATGCTGTTGCAAAAAAAGCAAACATGATTCTGGGATGTATTAACAGGTGTGTTGTGAGCAAGACACGAGAAGTCATTCTTCCACTCTACTCTGCTCTGGTTAGGCCTCAGCTGGAGTATTGTGTCCAGTTCTGGGCACCGCATTTCAAAAAAGATGTGGAGAAATTGCAAAGAGTCCAGAGAAGAGCAACAAGAATGATTAAAGGTCTTGAGAACATGAC
>NW_020689926.1:0-5017 GCF_002925995.2 Terrapene triunguis
TTTTTTCAATATTTGTTTTTCTTGTCTTGCAGTGAGGGCTAATCCACTGTAGAGAACTCTACTTGAACTAGAGAAGAACTCTGTTCAGCTCTCATTTAGTGATCAAATGGCCACCAAGAAGGTGATGTTCTGTATATTTCAAGAGCCTTTTTTATAAACAGACAATTCATTTCTCTGTTAAATACAGAATAAAGCAGCATAATCCCACACAAAGGAATTCATTTATCTGTATAGGGCCTATGTCACGTAGTTGTGCAAATCTGGAACCCTCCACTAGAGGGTAGTGTGCATGCACACACACACCTCCACAGCCTCCAGTTCATTCAAGCATATGACAATTGCTTTTAACATTCTACACTGTAGCACTATTAGTTTACATTTATACCATTATACCCTGATACACTCTGTCATGTTTTCACCATCTACCCTCCTTAAGATTTCTGTCAAAATGCACTCTTCCCATGGGCCTTCAAAACCTAATTCCTCTTGGTGCTTTTTTTTTTAAAGGGGATGTCACATCTGTTCAGTCCTTGTTTTCCTTCCTTCATTATCCAGCCAAGGATGAATCCACATTTCTCTAGTACCCTAAACTGAGAGGAGTTTAGGGTACCGTGGGGCAGGGACTTTGGTAATCTGAATGCTAATTAGAAACAGGAAAAAGGTTCAAGCTATTTACTCTAGCAGTGTTACAACATATTTTACATTAGCAGTCTAGTTTCTAGTGCACTTGAGTAACTAAGTGCACAAAGATTACTAGAATATATAGGCAGTATTAAAATGGGTTTGTGGACCAGGAGTATCTATACTGTCAGTAGCCAGAAGACTTTTCATTAGATCTGCATATTGGATTGAACACCCTGGGCTGATTGTTTCCTGTCCTTCCTGTTTCAAGAATGTCCAATCTTGACCTAATTCAATTGTCATGTCAACTCCCTTATGCAAACGGGTAAATGTGCACCCATATCAAACCTTAATCACCCCTAGAGACCAACTGAAAATTTTGCTGCCCTGACTATTTAGCTGCCCTGTGCAACTACTTGGTCTTGTTGTTTGGCAGAGACAGGTGGGATCTTACTGTTTGCAAAACATGTGCGAGCAATAGTTCTGTTGCAGAAACCAGTAAGGTGTTTTTGCATCTGGTTTCATCATGAGAGGCAGGATTAGGAGGTATCTGTGGTTTCTTGCATTAGAAAGGCTGTTGCTTAGCATACAAAGTAGGTTTTTGTACAGCATGTGAATGCTTTTGTAATACTGTGTGATCCCAAGCGGCACAGTAATAGGTAGCCGCATCATTCTTGCTTAATTTCTTTACCGTCAGGACACAGATCGACTCGGAGAGCTGCTTCTCTGCCTCAAACTTTGCCTTCTCAGAATCCCGGTCAAAGTCCGGTTTTCCTGATAGAAAATAGAGAATCCGTTCCAGAGCTGCATCAGGTCTCTGTTGATACCAGTGTATATAAGCACTACTAAGAGTAATTCCAGAAACATGACAGTCAATTCGTGCAGTTTTATTTTCTGCCCTGGTGATGGATAGTTGAGATTGTACCAGTACTTGGGCCTCTCCATCTGCAGAGAAAAGAGACAAATACCATTTAATCTGAAATTGAATGAACATACAGGATTTCCAATCATTGCTCAGTAACATGCCTGCATGGAAAAGCCTAGAGTGTAAAAAGCAACTTACAAGACCAAACTACTGAAGCAACAAGATAAACTTGCAATAGTAACATTCTCACTAAGTTATGCTGAGCCTGCTACTGAGAAACAAAGGAATATGAATTCTGATCTCAGAAAAAGGGTGGGGTCACTTGAATAGAGGAAGTGACTGATGAGCGATTTCAAGGCAATACAGATATGCGTTTGCCTTATATATAAGTTCATAAGGCTACACTTTGAGATATAAACATCTACTAACCTTCCCTCATGCTATCCAGTAACTCTTCTGACTGCTCCCTTGTTTAGAACTTTTGAAAAAAAGTATCAGATTATTAT
The DNA here is from genome assembly GCF_002925995.2 of Terrapene triunguis. Taxonomy (NCBI): domain Eukaryota; kingdom Metazoa; phylum Chordata; order Testudines; family Emydidae; genus Terrapene; species Terrapene triunguis. The sequence continues at coordinate 1,993 of NW_020689926.1, forward strand.
AACAGTAGTTGCAGGTATTGAGGTTCCCTGCACTGCCTTTAAAAAACAACAACCCATAAACATCAGCAGATTTGATCAAGGAATAATGCTCTCAGCATGAAAAAAGGCAACTAATATAATTTTTTCAAGCAGTGATGAAAATAGATCACTAAGGGTCTGATGCCAAGTCCATTGAAGTCATTAGGAAGTTTTTCAGTTGATTTCAATGAGCTTTGGAATAAGCCCCAATTCCTAGGGAGAATTTACTCAGGAATTTTTCATCGTTTCTTAACTCAGAGTCCCCTCAAGTTTATAGATCTGATAGAATTGTCAAGGAAAACAAATCAGTAATCTCTTAAATAAACACATTGTGCTTGCACTTAATTTGTCTCTTGCGTCCTCCAAACTCAGAGTTGCCTCGAGGATTGTCTTTGTTTTCACCTAAATCAATAGATTCCCATTGTTTCATAAGGGGTTTCATATGCTGTTTGTGAATTCTGTTGCTATCTACGCCCTGTCTGTGAGTTTCCCTTTCGGTATCTGTTGGTGTCTATTCCCCCTACTCCACAAGAGTATGTAACTTTTATTGAGTATCCGAGGGGTAGCCGTGTTAGTCTGGATCTGTAAAAGCAGCAGAGTCCTGTGGCACCTTATAGACTAACAGACGTATTGGAGCATGAGCTTTCGTGGGTGAATCCTCACTTCGTCGGATGCAATGTAACTTTTATTGGGTGACCTTCATCTCTGTGCAGAGCCAGAACAAGGTCCTTACACTGTTTTAACCCCACTTAAGCCCTATTTTGAGGGTTTAAGAGGGACGTAAGTGCTGTATAAACCTTGTCCTGGCCCCTCTACAAAGGGCTGAATTCAACCCATTAAACTTTACAATAAACTATTCTGAGAACTCCTTAAAATCTGTAACATTTTGAATATACTTTGCACCCTATCCAAAGAAACATAGCAACAAATATACCATATTTCAAAAGCATAGTAATTAAGTATATAGGTGGAGTGCTACCTGCGTTGCCCCGGTTTTTTGGGGGGATGGGGGGGGGGATATACTTTTCTTTCTATCTACACAAACTTCTTATAACCTTTCTTTGAACAGACCTAGCTGGGGAAAGGGAATAAGGGCCAGATCCCTAAAGGTATTTAGGAGCCTGAACTTGGTCACCCAGAGAAACTTGGTCTGAATTCCAAGGATTTAAAAATCATAGTTTGTACACAGGCAGCCATTTTCTAACCATGAGACCAGGAATGATTCACAGAGAGGGCTGTACTGGACGTGGATGAGTGTGGACATTTAAATGAGACTGAAAGCTTCCCTGTGGAATTCTTGATGGTGATGAGAATTGTCTGAGCCCTGCCTCGTTAATTAAGGGCTAACTTACCTGTGACTCTTATGGGGATGTACAAGGAAGAGAGAGGTTTTGAGTTAGCTGACTCACATTAATAGTCACTGTCTCATTGCCTGAAATTGGTTTATTCAGGATGGATGGTTGTTTTCAAAATTGACTCCTCAGATAATCTGATAATACTCCATCTTCCTCTAGCTCAGTTTTATTGAAACGAGAAAATTAAATTATAATAATTCATTTGCTGTGCACTTATTTTCATACACATTTATAACCTGTTAAATGGCCTTTGTGATAAAAATCTATAGGGTTCTCCAATTTTATTGTTACCATTTAGTTTATATAGAAACATATAGTTCTAGGATGGAAACACTCTAATGAATGCTGTAAATATACAATATTCCCAACCAAACAATCTTGCCTCTGAAGAACCCACATCAGCCCTTTTCTTGACATCTGGAGAGAGCCCCTTTACAAAAGTTGTAGTTCCACTGCAAAAGGGTGAGTGAAAGTCTCCACGGGGTGCGTTGTGGATGTCTGGGGGCCTGATCCAAAGCTCACTTAAGTGGCTGGGATTTCCTCCACTGATTTCACTGGGCTCTGGATGAAACTTGAAAAGGCCTATCCTGTAAGGTGCTGAACACCTCCATCTCCCGTTAAAGGCTACAGGAACTCACAAGGCCAGGGCCTTATGGCTTTAAATCCCACCAACAGTAAAATGAAAATCCCATTCCTAATACTAAAATGTAAGAAAAGATTCTTCTGAGTGTACTTGGGTTTGTTTGGGTTTTTTTGGTGGTTGTTTACAAAAAAGCTCATGACAATAATGGTGAAGTAACTGGAATCCAAACCTGCTAGATGTTTAAACAGCAATTTGTCGGTTTCCTCTCTTGATGATGAAGCAGCTGAAAAGCAACACATCCTGTTTTGTTAAAAGGATGTTTGTTGTATTGGGAGGGAGTGGGGGGGGGGGGGCGCGGAATTTGCTGTGTAAGCTTTTTATTCTCAAGACATTTTGTACCTTCACCAAATAAGGTGTTAATGGTTCAATATTAATTCAGTTAAAAAAATTTGTGTCACTGTATCATTTTCTCCCTTCACCATTTGCTCCAGGTTACAGCAAGGAGCACATTCTGAAAAAGGTAGACTTGAGACGTCTCAGCTGCTAATTCCCAGGACAATGTTTTAGATCTTGCTACAGCCCTTAGAAAATTCTGGGGTTTTTTTTTGTGTTTTTGGGTTTTTTTGAGGAACACAGAGAGATAACTTTGCATTGAGGACTGGGTCATAACTTTTTAAAATATACATGATATCATTGCCGGTATAATGGTCAAGAGACTAGAAGGAAAACAGTCACCCAGCTGAAGTATGAAAGCTTATTATAACTTGATTGAATTCTGTACCTAAGTCTGAGAACTACTAAAAATAAACTGGATACTTTGCTCATACAGAGTTTATACTGTAAAGCACTAAGTAATGATGGAAGTGCTGAGGTCTCTCACCTCTCATTAGTGCCGACAGATGACTATGATGAGCACCCACTACCTTTTAGAAATAGCTCAGGATAGAGCACCTTTCATCTGGAGATTTCAAAATGATTTAATCCACCTTTAATGCAGGAAAAAAGAAAGGCCAAACATCTTGCGTACTGATCCAGAGGATGGCGTGAACAATACACTCACAAAACTTGC
>NW_020689927.1:0-902 GCF_002925995.2 Terrapene triunguis
CCTCAGGCCTGGCCTCCCTCAGCCCAGCACATCCCAGTCTCCCTGCATCCAGGTGGGCTCTGCCTGCTCCCCCTCTCCAGCCCAGAGCCCCCCTGCTCCTCAGCTGGGCATCTGATACCCCCGGCCCCAGGCCCCCCATCTGTCCATTGTCTTCTCTCCAGGGAAACAGGGTCGTAAACCAGGTCGCCTGGGCCTCCTCTCCTCTCCGCCCCCCTCTGGCCCCTCTGGCCAGAACCGGCTCCGACTCCTGAGCTGGGCCCCTGGGTCACCAGGTCACCGGTCATTGGGGTCTCCGTCCTCCAGGCCATCGGCCGGGGTCCCAAGTTCCCTCTCCGGTCCGGTGTCCCAACGAACTCCCTCTCCCCTCCCATCGTTAAACCGGTAACACCCAGGGACACTGAGTCCCACCCCCTCCGCATGCAAACCAGGGGGCGCTGTGGGGTGGAGGGTCACTAGGGGTGGGGTCAGCAGGGGGCGCTGTGGGGTGAGGTCAGTAAAGGGTGCTGTGGGGCCGGGGGTTAGTAGGGGGCGCTGTGGGGAAGGGTCACTAGAGGGTGCTGTGGGGCGGGCGGTCAGTAGGGGGCGCTGTGGGGGGTCAGTAGGGGGCGCTTTGGGGGTCACTAAGGGGCGCTGTGGGGCAGGGGGTCAGTAGGGGGCGCTGTGGGGGATCACTAGGGGGTGCTGTGGGGCGGGCAGTCAGTCGGTGGTGCTGTGGGGCGGAGGGTCACTGGGGGCACTGTGGGGTGAGGTCAGTAGAGGGGGCTGTGGGGAGTCACTGGGGGCACTATGGGGTGGGTGGTTACTGGGGGGGCTGTGGGGTGGGGGGTCAGTAGGGAGCTGTGTGGGGGGTCACTAGGGGTGCAGTGGGGCAGGGGGTCACTAGGGGGCGCTGTGGGGCGGTC
>NW_020689927.1:912-8893 GCF_002925995.2 Terrapene triunguis
ACTAGGGGGCGCTGTGGGGCGGTCGGTCAGTAGGGGGCGCTGTGGGGTCACTAGTAGGTGCAGTGGGGCAGGCGGTCCGTAGGGTGCGCTGTGGGGCAGGCAGTTAGTAGAGGGGGCTGTGCGGGGGGTCACAAGGGGGCGCTCTGGGGGGTCACTAGTGGGCGCTCTGCCATGTGACTCCCCCCCCACAGGTGGCAGCCGGGGCCGCGGCGACGTTCCCCATGAGGAGGGTGGAAGATGCCGACGTCGCCCGCGCTGCTGCTGCTGCTGATCGTCAGCTTCGCCCGCCTGAGCCTGCAGGTGCTGTCGTCACTGCGCATGGGTGAGGCGCCCCAGGGAGCTCGGGGCGGGGGGACAGGGGCTGCGGGTCGGGAGTGAGGGGCACCGGCAGAGCTGGGGGGGAGCCCAGGGCTGGGGGGCAGGGCTCTGCGGGTCGGGAGTGAGGGGCACCGGCAGGGCTGTGGGGAGCCCAGGGCCGGGGGGCGGGGGCTGTGGGTCGGGAGTGAGGGGCTGTGGATGGGAGGAGGCCATGGGAGGTGGCTGAGGATGGGGCGAGTTCAGTGGTGGGGGAGGGGTGTCTGTGGTGTCTCTGGACCCACGCGCCCCCCCCCGGCTGTGTGCCCCCCCAGCTGCGATCCTGGACGATCAGACGGTGTGTGGGCGCGGGGAGCGGCTGGCCCTGGCCCTGGCCCGGGAGCACATCAACGGCATCATCGAGGTGCCGGCGAAGGCCCGCGTGGAGGTCGAGATCTTCGAACTGCAGCGCGACAGCCAGTACGAGACCACTGACACCAGTACGTGTGCGAGGGGGCGTGCATGAGACTACTGACACCAGTATGTGTGTGGGGGGTGTGCGTGTGCGAGGTGAGATGCTTGGGGAGTAGTGTGCAAGGGGGCCTGTGAGACCCCTGACACCAGAATGTGTGCGAGGGGGTGTGCATGAGACCACTGACACCAGGACGTGTGCAAGGGGGCGTGCATGAGACCACTGACACCAGGACATGTGCAGGGGGCATACGTGTTTGAGGAGAGATGCATGGGGAGTAGTGTGCAAGGGGGCCTGTGAGACCCTTGGCACCAATATGTGTGCGAGGGGACGTGTGTGCAAGAGACAAGCACAGGGAGTTGAGCGTGCAAAGGGAGCATGCGTGTGAGACCACTGACACCAGTACATGTGCGAGGGGTGAGTGTGCAAGGGGTAGCCAGGACTAGTCTGCCAACACCATTGCATGTGCCAGTGTTCAGTGTGTGAGGGGGTGACCCCATGTAACTGAGTGTGTAAACACATGAGGGAAATGTGCAAGGGGGAGTGTGCACAAGGCTGGTTAGTCCAAAAGCACCTCTCCAAGGCCATCGTGGTATGGGGAGTGTGAGTAGATGAGGGTGAGTCCTTGACCCAACGGGGCTGGGAGCATGAGATTCCCCCAGGCCAGTCACGGTTGGGTGTGCAAGATGCATATGCACACGTGGGCCCAGCCCTCACTGGGTGGGGATGATCTGTGTGAAATCAGGGACATGGGCATGTGCCAGGCACAAGTGTGCAAGGAGGAGAATGGATGTGAGCGTGTGCTGGGAGTGTGCAGGAGACTGAGGTGATGGGGAGTGTGAACGTTTGTGTGCGTAGGGGGCGTGTCCAAAGGGTGTGTGTGGAAGGGTCAGAGTGCAGGGGTCCCGGGGTCCCGGCACGGGGTTGGGGGGCCTCCGGGTGAAGCCAGGCAGGGCTCTGGGGCAGCGCCCCCCCCCCCCCCCCCGCAGGGCACCTGTCACCAGGGCCAGGAGCCTGCTTGGCTTCGGGGGCTCCTGGGTCCGACCTCGGAGCGTTTGGCCCCCTGCTCACCCCGGCCCCCCCGCAGTGAGTCCCCCTGGACGGGGCCCTGGGGAGCCTCACATACCCCCAAAGGGCCCTGCCCCCCGGCAGCGACTCCCAGGCAGCGAGTGACCCCGACGTGGGGACCCAGCGTAGAACAGAGCTTGTGAGACCAGGGGCCTGCAGCAAAGTCTGTTTGGGGGGGACCCAGAGCCCCGGGTGCCCCCCAGACCAGGAGACTGAGTCGCTTCCCGCAGCCCAGCCTTAGCAACGACCCGCTGCCCCTCTCCAGGCTTTGCCCCTTGCCCGGGACAGCAGGTCCCCTGGGTGGCACCAGGACCCCCGGCTGGCTCTGCAGGGCCAAGCTCCAGCCATCGGTGAGCAGGTTCTGAGCGTGGCCGGGCGGGTCGCTGCACCAATCACACCCCCTGAGCCCCCCACCTAGTACCTGACACACAGGGGAAACTGAGGCACCCACAGTATTCAGAGAAACATTATGAACATTCCCACTGCATCACAGCAGGAGAGTGAGGGTGAGTGGGCATGTGCAAAGATGAGGGGGTGTGTTTGTGGAAGGAAAAGTGTGCAAGGTGGGTGTGCAAGGATGGGACTGTGTGGAAGGATGAGTGTGCATTCATGGACAGACAAGCATGTGAGTCTCTGAGTCTCTGAGTCTATGAGTGTGAATGGACAGGGCATGTATGTTTGTGGCAAGAGGAGGATGTGTATGAAAGCATGAGTGTGTCAGGGTGTGTGTATGAGGGTGGGTATGCAAAGGTAATTGTGCAGGACATGTATGCTTGTGGAGGGAGGAGTGCACATGTGTGAGGGTGGGCATGCAATGGCGAGTGTGCAAGGGTTGTGTGTAAGTGTGTGTGTGCAAGCAAGCGTACGCAGGGTGTGTGTTTGTGGGGGCAGGATCACACGTGTGCGAGGGTAGGTGTGCAATGGTGAGCATGCACATGTGGGGGTGGCATGTGAGTGTGCAAGGGTATGATTGTGGGGGAGGTGCCCGTGTGTGGGTGCGTGTGCGAGGGTGGGTGTGCGAGGGCCTGGCTGGCCGGCATTCCCCACACACGCTCTCTCCCCACAGTGTGCCAGATCCTGCCCAAAGGGGTGGTGTCGGTTCTGGGTCCCGCATCGAGTCCAGCCTCGGCCGCCACCGTCAGCCACATCTGTGGGGAGAAGGAGGTAAATGGGGGGTGGGCGGGACCCGCTGAATACAGGGGAGAGCCTTGCCCCTCCCCTTGCGCCCCATCACCCCACTGCTCCCTTGTTCCCCACATCTCCAGTGCTTCCCCCCGGCCCGACGCCCCCTCCGGGTCCTGACCCTCTCGCTCCCCCCCAGATCCCCCACGTGAAGGTGGGCCCCGAGGAGACCCCCCGGCTGCAGTATCTTCGCTTCGCCTCCGTCAGCCTCTACCCCAGCAACGAGGACCTGAGCCTGGCCCTGGCCCGGATCCTGCAGTCCTTCAACTACCCCTCGGCCAGCCTCATCTGCGCCAAGGCCGAGTGTGAGGGGCACAGTGGGGGGCGCCATGGGTCGGGGGTCAGAGGGGGGCACCGTGGGGAAGGGGGGATGGGGGAGTCAGAGGGGGGCACCATGGGGCAGAGAGTGGAAGGAGTTTGCAGGGGGCGCCATGGGGCGGGGATCAGAGGGGGCACCATGGGGAAGAGGGGGATGGGGGCTCAGAGGAGGGCACCATGGGGCAGAGAGTGGAAGGGGGTTGTATCACGGAGTGTGGGGGACTCAGGGCCCTGTACCCCCGGCTTCCTGCGATTCCCCGTGACTCTCAGCCAGCCAGTAAAGCGGAAGGTTTATTGGATAACAGGAACACAGTCTACAGCCGAGCTTGTAGATACAACCAGGACCCCTCAATCAAGTCCTTTTGGGGGGTTCAGGGAGCTTAGACCCCAGCTTGGGGTTCCCTGCGTTGCACCTCCCAGCCCCAAACTGAAGAACTCTCAAATCCCTCCAGCAGTTCTCTCCCCCCTCCCCTCTGCCCCTCCTCTCCTTTGTTGGTCTCGGGGCAGAAGGTGTCACCTCTCCCACCCCCCTCCTGGCTCAGGTTACAGCTCAGGTAGCTCAATGTAACTCCCAGGCTACATTCCCAGGTCAAATCCGCCCCACTCCCTGCTCCATCACATCTCTCCCCCCTTCGAGACTGAACTGAGCGGGGTCACTCTGACCAGTGACCTGGGGAAGTTCCAGGCCCCCTCTCCGGGACAACGCATCCGCTATCAGGTTGTCACTTCCCTTCACATGGACCACGTCCATGTCATCATCCTGCAGGAGCAGGCTCCACCTCAGGAGCTTGGCGTTGGCTCCTTTCATCTGGTGCAGCCAGGTCAGGGGAGAGTGGTCGGTGTACACGGTGAAGTGTCGCCCAAAGAGATATGGCTCTAGTTTCTTGAGGGCCCACACCATGGCCAGGCATTCCTTCTCGATGGCCGCGTAGTTCTGCTCCCGAGGTAGCAACTTCTTGCTCAGGTACACGATCGGGTGTCTCTCCCCCTTTTCATCCTCCTGCATTAACACTGCCCCCAGTCCCGTGTCTGAGGCGTCGGTGAACACCATAAAGGGCTTGTCAAAGTCTGGGTTTGCCAGAACTGGGCCGCTGACCAGAGCCTCCTTCAGCGCCCAGAGCGCTTCCTGGCACTCCTCGGTCCAGACCACCTTGTCTGGCTTCCCCTTCTTGCACAGTTCAGTGATAGGGGCGGCTATGGAGCTAAAGGGGGGCACAAACCTTCGATAGTACCCCGCCATCCCAATAAAGGCCTGGACCTGCTTTTTGGTTTGCGGAGTGGGCCAGTCTCTGATCATCTCCACTTTGGCTGGTTCCGGCTTTAGGCAGCCGCTCCCCACCCGGTGACCTAGGTAGGATACCTCAGCCATCCCCACCTTGCACTTCTCAGCTTTTACGGTCACCCCAGCCTCCTGGAGTCGGTCCAGCACTTGTCTAACCTGGGACACATGGTCCTCCCAGGTCTGGCTAAAGACGCAGATATCGTCAATATACGCCACGGCAAAACTCTCCATCCCCCTCAGTAGCCGATCCACCAGGCGCTGGAAGGTGGCCGGCGCTCCCTTGAGGCCGAAAGGCAGGGTTAGGAACTCATAGAGCCCCAGAGGGGTGATAAAGGCCGATTTCAGCCTGGCATCGGCATCCAGCGGCACTTGCCAGTAGCCCTTTGTAAGATCCATGGTGGTCAGGTACCGAGCGCCTCCCAGCTTGTCTAGGAGCTCGTCAGGCCTGGGCATGGGGTAGGCATCGGCTACAGTGATGGCATTGAGCTTCCAATAGTCCACACAGAACCGGATCGACCCGTCCTTTTTGGGGACCAGCACCACCGGCGAGGCCCAAGGGCTGGAAGACGGCTGGATCACCCCCAAAGCCAGCATGTCCCCGACCTCTCTTTCCAGGTCCTGAGCAGTTTTCCCCGTGACTCGGAAGGGGGAGCATTTTATAGGCGGGTGTGATCCTGTCTGTACCCGGTGGACAGTCAGATTAGTGCGTCCAGGCTGGTTGGAAAACAGCCGTTGGTACAGATGCAGCACCCCTCCGATCTCAGCTTGCTGGGCCGGGGTCAGGGAATCAGAGAGGGGAATTGCTTCCGGGGGGAGCCAGCTCTTGTCCCAGGGAATAGATCTACTAAAGGGTCATCTCCCTGCCCCTCCCAATGTCCACACACGGTCAACACCACATTCCCCCTGTCATAATATGGCTTCATCATATTCACATGGTACACCCGGTGGTGGTGTGCCCGGTTCGACAGCTCCACCACATAGTTTACCTCGTTTAGTTGCTTGACAACCTTGAAGGGCCCTTCCCAGGCGGCCTGGAGTTTGTTTTTCCTCACGGGGATGAGAACCATCACCTGATCCCCGGTGGCGAAGGCGCGGGCCCGCGCTGTGCGGTCATACCAGACCTTCTGCTTCCTCTGGGCTCTGGCCAGATTCTCCCTGGCCAGGCCCATGAGCTCGGCAAGTCGTTCCCGGAAGGTCAGGACATACTCCACCACCGACTCTCCATCGGGAGTGGCCTTCCTCTCCCATTCGTCTCTAATCAGGTCTAGGGGCCCCCTTACTCGCCTTCCATATAACAGTTCGAAAGGTGAAAACCCGGTAGACTCCTGGGGTACCTCCCTGTACGCGAACAGCAGGTGAGGTAAGTACTTGTCCCAGTCCTGCGGGTGCTGGTTCATAAATGTTTTTAGCATCATCTTTAGTGTCCCGTTGAACCTCTCCACCAGCCCGTTGGATTGGGGGTGATACGCTGAGGCCCAGCTGTGCCGGACCCCGCATTTCTCCCACAAGCACCGGAGTAGGGCCGACATGAAGTCAGACCCTTGGTCTGTCAAGACTTCCTTGGGGAACCCCACTCGGCTGAAAATGGTCAGCAGCGCATCTGCCACAGTGTCTGCCTCGATGGACGATAAGGGCACTGCCTCGGGGTAGCGGGTGGCGAAATCTACCACCACCAGAATGTATTTCTTCCCCGACCGGGTCGTCTTGCTGAGAGGTCCCACTATGTCCATGGCCACCTTCTGGAAAGGCTCCTCTATGATGGGCAAAGGCCTCAACGCCGCTTTCCCCTTGTCCGGGGCCTTCCCCACCCTCTGGCGGGGGTCACAGGATCGGCAGTACTGTCGGACATTAGTAAAGAACCCAGGCCAGTAAAAGCTCCGTAGCAGCCTCTGCCTGGTGCGCCGGATTCCCTGGTGCCCTGCGAGAGGGATGTCATGGGCCAGGTACAGTAGCTTGTGGCGAAACTTCTGGGGAACAACCAGCTGCCTCCTGACCCCCCAGGACTCCACTTCCCCTGGGGGAGCCCATTCTCGGTACAGGAACCCCTTCTCCCACAGGAACCTTTTCCGGCCACCTCTCCCCATGGTCTGTACCGCACCGAGGTCGGCCAGGTCCCTTATCTTCCGCAAGGAGGGGTCCTTCTGCAACTCGGCCTGGAACTCAGCAGCTGGGACAGGGATGGCCACCTGCTCTCTCTCGCCGGCTGGGCCTGAAGCCGCAGCCTCCCTGAGCCGTGTCCCTGGGTGTTCCCTCCCCACCAGGTTAGGGTCCTGCGCCTCGGGCAAGGCACCCTCCCCAAGGCCAGGGCGCAGTGCCCCTCGCCGGCTCTGACTGCGGGTCACAACCAGGGCACCCTGGGAGTTGCTTGGCCAGTCCTTCAGGTCCCCCCCCATCAACACCTCAGTGGGCAAATGGTGGTGCACCCCTACATCCTTGGGGCCCTCGGCCCCCCACTTCAGGTGTACCCTCGCCACGGGCACCTTGAATGGGGTCCCACCCACCCCTGTCAGGGTCAGGTAGGTGTCGGGCACCACCCGATCTGGGGCCACCACCTCGGGCCGGGCCAGCGTCACCTCTGCGCCCGTATCCCAGTATCCATTGACCTTCCTCCCATCCACCTCCAGAGGAACAAGGTACTCTCTCCGGAGGGACCGCCCCACGCCCACCGTATAAACCAAAAACCCTGAGTCTGGAGCATCCAGCCCCCCAGAGGAGCTGGCCTGGAGCTCTCCTCCCTCCTTAGCAGGTGGTATTCTGCCAGCCCCCCTTCCCTGGGAGTGCTGCCTCTCGCCTGGCTGGGTCTCTACCCAGTCAACCCTCTGTAGGTTTGGTCTGCTCAGTCTGTCCCTGAGCCTGGGGCACTGGGCCCGTATGTGGCCTCTCTGGCCACAGTGATAGCAGCCCTTGTCCCGTGGGTCCCCTCGAGCGGGTCGGATGGACCTGACGCCAGATGTTCCCCTTTGATGGGGGTTCTCCATATTTCCCCGCTGGGAGGTCCCATGGTGACTCTCGCTCTGCGTTGTGGTGGGACTGTTCCTTTGGGACTCCTCCCTGTTATCCCCTGCCCGACTGTTCACAAACTCGTCGGCCAACTGTTCTGCGTGCTGCGGGTTCTCTGGCTTTTGGTCCATCAACCATCGCCTCAGGTCGGATGGGCACTGCTCATACACGTGCTCCAGTACGAATAGGTCAAGCAGGTCCTCTTTAGTTTGGGCCCCAGCTGTCCACTTGCAGGCATACCCCTGTGCCCGGTTGGCTAGTTGTAGGTATGTGACCTCACGGGTTTTACGCTGATTCCGGAACCTTTTCCGGTACATTTCAGGGGTCAGCCCAAACTCGCGGAGCAGGGCCTTTCTGAACACTTC
>NW_020689928.1:0-1656 GCF_002925995.2 Terrapene triunguis
AGATTGTGGAGCACACAGCAAGCTGCAATAACGATGGGGATATTGGTTTCGCTGAGATCACAGCGAGTGAGTAAGCTTCTCCATCTCCCCTTGAGACGGCCAAAAGCACACTCCACTACCATTCTGCACTTGCTCAGCCGGTAGTTGAACAGTTCTTTTTCTGTGTCCAGGGCGCCAGTATAGGGCTTCATGAGCCAGGGCATTAGCGGGTAGGCTGGGTCCCCGAGGATCACTGTAGGCATCTCCACATCCCCAACAGTTATCTTGTGGTCCGGGAAGTAAATACCTTCCTGCAGCCGTCTAAACAGACCAGAGTTCCTGAACACACGAGCGTCATGAACCTTGCCCGGCCATCCGACGTAGATGTTTGTAAACCGTCCCCGATGGTCCACCAGTGCTTGCAGCACCATTGAAAAGTACCCCTTTCTATTGATGTACTGGCTGGCCTGGTGGCCCGGTCCCAGGATAGGGATGTGAGTCCCATCTATAGCCCCACCGCAGTTTGGGAATCCCATCGCAGCGAAGCCATCTATGATGGCCTGCGCGTTTCCCAGGGTCACTACCTTTGACAGCAGTACCTTGACGATTGCCTTGGCTACTTGCATGACAACAACCCCCACGGTAGATTTGCCCACGCCAAAGTGGTTCGCGACTGACCGGTAGCTGTCCGGCGTTGCAAGCTTCCAGAGGGCTATGGCCACTCGCTTCTGGACAGTCAGGGCTGCTCGCATGCGGGTGTCCTTGCGCTTCAGGGCAGGGGACAGCAACTCACAAAGTTCCAGGAAAGTCCCCTTCCGCATGCGAAAGTTTCGCAGCCACTGGGATTCATCCCAGACCTGAAGCACTATGCGGTCCCACCAGTCCGTGCTTGTTTCCCGGGCCCAGAATCGCCGTTCAACAAAATCCACATGCCCCATTGCAAACGTGATGTCCTCGGCGCTGGGTGTCGTGGTTTCTGACAGCTCTGTGCTACTCTCCGACTTCAGGCCCTCACTCCGCTGCCGTAGCCTCCTCGCCTGATTTCTCTGCATCTGCCTCTGGGAAAGGTGTATGATAAGGTGCGAGGCGTTGAGAACGGCCACAACTGCAGCGATGGTCGCAGCGGGATCCATGATCGCAGTGCTGTGGCGTCCGCGCTGTCACTGATCAAAAAGTGCGCGAACTGATTTCCCGCCGGCGCTTTCAGGGAGGGAGGCAGGGCGGGAGTGACTGACGGATGACGACAGTTACCCAAAAGCACCCTCGCCACAATTTTTTACCCAGAAGCCATTGGGGGCTCGACCCAGAATTCCACTGGGCAGCGGGGACTGCGGGAACTGTGGGATAGCTGCCCACAGTGCACTGCTTCCAATGTCGACGCTTTCCCTGGTAGTGTGGACTGACAAAGTCGAATTACTGTCCTTAGTGTAGACACACACGTTCGACTTTCTAATATCGATTGCACATATTCGATTTAACTAAAATCGAACTACTCTCGTAGTGTAGACATACCCTTAGTGATTTAAGCAGGAATTGGATTGATAGTGAAACTTACAAAGGCAGCTGACTGAACAGCTATGGCTCTTAAGAAGCATCTTAATTGTTAATTAGCCAGTTATTGGGGTAACCGGTTTTATGAATGAATATTGTTTCATTCATAAAACTTTACTTATGAAG
>NW_020689929.1:0-550 GCF_002925995.2 Terrapene triunguis
ATGGTCCCTACAATATGTGCTAACTACTTATGCTAAACTATCTGTTTGATCTTGTATTTAGCTGTGACAGTCTTAGTACCTTTCCCAGACCGGAAGAAGAGCTCAGTGTAGCTCAGGGATCAGCAACCTACGGCACGCGAGCCGATTTTGAGTGGCACGCAGCTCCCTGCTGTGGTCCCGGCCCCCAGCCCCCCCGCCCACCGCTCTCCCCTGCGGGGGCAAGAGGCAGAAGCTTGGTTCTGCAGCAGCCAAGCTTCCCCCCTCCCCTGCTTCTTTCCTGCCCCTCCTTCAGTCCTTCCCTGCGCCAATCAGCTGATGGCCCTAGGGAGGGGGAGGGGGAAGAGCGGCAGCGTGCCCACAGCTCCGTAGAGGACGCAGAGAGAGGCAGGGATGGAGCCTGGGGGATGGGGGTGGAACAGGACATATCCCTCCCAGCCCCCTGCCCTGAGCCGCTCAGGGCAGGGGGCTGGGAGCACTCCCACGAGCCAAGCACCCCAGCCTTCTGCCCTGAACCCCCACACACACCCAGCCTTCTGCCCTGAACCCCCCC
>NW_020689929.1:650-5110 GCF_002925995.2 Terrapene triunguis
CCCCCAGCCCTCTGCCCTGACCCCTGAAACACTCCCCCCACCCCCAGGTCTAGGGTCCTGGCCTCAGGCCCTGATCAGCCCTCTGCCGGCCTAGGTGAACAGAACCCCAGGCTGGCAGCGAGCTGAGCAGGCTGGTGGCGTAAGATCAGCATTTTAATTTAATTTTAAATGAGGCTTCTTAAACATTTTGAAAACCTTGTTTACTTTACATACAATAGTTTAGTTATATAATATAGACTTATAGAAAGAGATCTTCTAAAAACGTTAAAATGTATTACCGGCACGCGAAACCTTAAATTAGAGTGAATAAATGAAGACTCGGCACACCACTTCTGAAAGGTTGCCGACCCCTGGTGTAGCTCAAAAGCTTGTCTCTCTCACCAATAGAAGTTTGTCTAATAAAAAATATTATCTCATCACCTTGTCTCTCCATTTTAAAAATAATAATTTATCATGGCAAATATCTACACACACACACAACCTATTCTAAGCAGGTGTTGGAAAATATTAAACACCTTTTATTGTATTTATTTCACATACACAGACACACACACGTCAAAGGCAGATTTTCTGAGCTGTGAAAACAAGTTAAAATTAGGGTTGGAAAAAAGTTGAAATACCACTTAAATAATAAGACTTGTCAGAAAAGAAATGGTATTAAAATTTAATTATATTTATTCAAATTTCTATTGTTAAAGCCAGAGTGATTTATTTTAGTACTATTAGATATCCATATTGAAAATCATCAGCAAAGTAAAACAGAAATTAGATATGCTAGGATATTGAGCAACCTCTTCTAATTCTTAAGGAAGCTAAATAAGAATTATAGATTCTTAAATTAAAGCACTTAAATTTAAAAAAATTTACCATTCTTTAGATTTTGATTTCCTGTCTGGTCCTGGTAATTATACACAGTCTTGGTCTTCATGGCATACATTTATTTACTTTTGGATCACATTCTAAACTACGGTATCAAGTAAATAGTAAGTGGCATAAAACATGCTAAACTTCTCTTTCCTCTACTTGGAACAACTGCTTCAGATAACCAAGTCACTTTGTGCTTCCCCCTTTTCTAATTGCATTATAGCTATGTGGACTACAATAATTCAAACAAAGATTTTATTTGTTCAAAAGCAGCATCTTTCAGGCTACACACAAGTATTATCCATTGCAGCCTACAGCCAGCATTCCGACTAATAATAAACAAATGAATTTGAACAAGCAGCTTCACTATACGTTGTTCCTGAAACATACCATCCTCATAGCCGCACTCTTGGCTAAGAATTCTTTTTGGTGTTTACCACAAACTAAAGAGACCTTATTCAAAACTTTTGGAGAGGTATAGTTCCAGGTGTCCCATTTTGAACTCTGCTAATTTAGAAACAAGTTTAATTCTGGAAGCAGGAAACAAAGTAAATCTGTAGAAATATAGTTCAGTTTTCCAGTCTCTGCCTGAGCTGGAGACCCATCTGAAAGTCCCTGTTCAGCACTCCTTAAAAACAGACTGCAGGGTTTCCTTATTCTCTAAGTTATTGACAGAACCCTATGTCTCAATTTAGGTCTAAGTATCTAAGTATTATTTTAGAATCTGAAATACCTAGCAACAAAACAAGACACTTTCAGGAGTTGATGGCAATCCTTTCCTAGACAAACTGGCTCAATATTCAGAAGTGACAGAATCCATCTTTTTCTTCCTCCTCCTCCTTAGCGTATGCGCAACGTGCCTCAGGTAGCATGTGACCACAATTCGTCACCAAATTTGGTCCGCTGGTTGGATCATTAGCTTCCCTGACCCAGGCCAGATATGATGGGGAGTGTGACGTGATGAAAGCTTGTAACTGAAAAAAGAACAGGAGTACTTGTGGCACCTTAGAGACTAACAAATTTATTAGAGCATAAGCTTTCGTGGGCTACAGCCCACGTCTTTGGCTGTAGCCCACGAAAGCTTATGCTCTAATAAATTTGTTAGTCTCTAAGGTGCCACAAGTACTCCTGTTCTTTTTTCAGTTACAAGCTTTCATCACGTCACACTCCCCATCATATCTGGCCTGGGTCAGGGAAGCTAATGATCCAACCAGCGGACCAAATTTGGTGACGAATTGTGGTCACATGCTACCTGAGGCACGTTGCGCATACGCTAAGGAGGAGGAGGAAGAAAAAGATGGATTCTGTCACTTCTGAATATTGAGCCAGTTTGTCTAGGAAAGGATTGCCATCAACTCCTGAAAGTGTCTTGTTTTGTTGCTAGGTATTTCAGATTCTAAAATAATACTTAGATACTTAGACCTAAATTGAGACATAGGGTTCTGTCAATAACTTAGAGAATAAGGAAACCCTGCAGTCTGTTTTTAAGGAGTGCTGAACAGGGACTTTCAGATGGGTCTCCAGCTCAGGCAGAGACTGGAAAACTGAACTATATTTCTACAGATTTACTTTGTTTCCTGCTTCCAGAATTAAACTTGTTTCTAAATTAGCAGAGTTCAAAATGGGACACCTGGAACTATACCTTTCCAAAAGTTTTGAATAAGGTCTCTTTAGTTGGTGGTAAACACCAAAAAGAATTCTTAGCCAAGAGTGCGGCTATGAGGATGGTATGTTTCAGGAACAACGTATAGTGAAGCTGCTTGTTCAAATTCATTTGTTTATTATTAGTCGGAATGCTGGCTGTAGGCTGCAATGGATAATACTTGTGTGTAGCCTGAAAGATGCTGCTTTTGAACAAATAAAATCTTTGTTTGAATTATTGTAGTCCACATAGCTATAATGCAATTAGAAAAGGGGGAAGCACAAAGTGACTTGGTTATCTGAAGCAGTTGTTCCAAGTAGAGGAAAGAGAAGTTTAGCATGTTTTATGCCACTTACTATTTACTTGATACCGTAGTTTAGAATGTGATCCAAAAGTAAATAAATGTATGCCATGAAGACTAAGACTGTGTATAATTACCAGGACCAGACAGGAAATCAAAATCTAAAGAATGGTAAATTTTTTTAAATTTAAGTGCTTTAATTTAAGAATCTATAATTCTTATTTAGCTTCCTTAAGAATTAGAAGAGGTTGCTCAATATCCTAGCATATCTAATTTCTGTTTTACTTTGCTGATGATTTTCAATATGGATATCTAATAGTACTAAAATAAATCACCCTGGCTTTAACAATAGAAATTTGAATAAATATAATTAAATTTTAATACCATTTCTTTTCTGACAAGTCTTATTATTTAAGTGGTATTTCAACTTTTTTCCAACCCTAATTTTAACTTGTTTTCACAGCTCAGAAAATCTGCCTTTGACGTGTGTGTGTCTGTGTATGTGAAATAAATACAATAAAAGGTGTTTAATATTTTCCAACACCTGCTTAGAATAGGTTGTGTGTGTGTAGATATTTGCCATGATAAATTATTATTTTTAAAATGGAGAGACAAGGTGGTGAGATAATATTTTTTATTAGACAAACTTCTATTGGTGAGAGAGACAAGCTTTTGAGCTACACCAGGGGTCGGCAACCTTTCAGAAGTGGTGTGCCGAGTCTTCATTTATTCACTCTAATTTAAGGTTTCGCGTGCCGGTAATACATTTTAATGTTTTTAGAAGATCTCTTTCTATAAGTCTATATTATATAACTAAACTATTGTATGTAAAGTAAACAAAGTTTTCAAAATGTTTAAGAAGCCTCATTTAAAATTAAATTAAAATGCTGATCTTACGCCACCAGCCTGCTCAGCTCGCTGCCAGCCTGGAGTTCTGTTCACCTAGGCCGGCAGAGGGCTGATCAGGGCCTGAGGCCAGGACCCTAGACCTGGGGGTGGGGGGAGTGTTTCAGGGGTCAGGGCAGAGGGCTGGGGGGGGGGGGTCGGGGCGGGGGGGGGGGGGGGGTGGGGGGGGGGGGTGGAGAGATCAGGGCAGAGGACTGTGGGGGTGCAGGGCAGAAGGCTGGGTGTGTGTGGGGGTTCAGGGCAGAAGGCTGGGGTGCTCGGCTCGTGGGGGTGCTCCCAGCCCCCTGCCCTGAGCGGCTCAGGGCAGGGGGCTGGGAGGGATATGCCCTGTTCCACCCCCTTCCCCCAGGCTCCATCCCTGCCTCTCTCTGCGTCCTCTACGGAGCTGTGGGCACGCTGCCGCTCTTCCCCCATCCCCCTCCCTAGGGCCATTAGCTGATTGGCGCAGGGAAGGACTGAAGGAGGGGCAAGAAAGAAGCGGGGGAGGGGGGAAGCTTGGCTGCTGCAGAACCAAGCTTCTGCCTCTTGCCCCCGCAGGGGAGAGCGGTGGGCGGGGGTACTGGGGGCCGGGACCACGGCAGGGAGCTGCGTGCCACTCAAAATCGGCTCGCGTGCCGTAGGTTGCCGATCTCTGAGCTACACTGAGCTCTTCTTCCGGTCTGGGAAAGGTACTAAGACTGTCACAGCTAAATACAAGATGAAACAGATAGTTTAGCATAAGTAGTTAGCACATATTGTAGGGACCAT
>NW_020689930.1:0-1328 GCF_002925995.2 Terrapene triunguis
AATTTGAATCTGTGCCACCAGATTAAGGAAATAAAAGGGCATATTTGAGGGAGTTATACCTCATTTTCACTACTGATATATTGTGTGGTTGGTGAAGAATTCTACTCCAGAGAAGTGTAAAATTACTCCAATAAAGGTCAAAGATTGGACAAGAGCTCAGGTAGAAATTGCAGGTACTAGTGGTTGATTTTCACTCCAGAGATGGAAGCTATGGTGACCTGTGGCCCAGGTAAACTATTTTTAGAACACTGCTCCCTAGTTAAGTGGCATTGGTCACAGTCCTAAAGGATGCCATGATTAAATTGGGCACAACTGTCTTTTACCATTTGGATCCAAAGTTTCATGAAGCACAGAGCGAAACAGCTGATTCCTTCAGAGCCATTCCATGAATATGGGTCCCAATCTGGCTGACTTGCTGGACAAGAAGCACTTCCATGCTGGGCAAATAATGGTAGCCAATGAGGGAATGTATCAGATTCCAAGTTCAGACTGCAGGATACATGAATGTTGAGTCCAGAGTCTGTGGTTTGGTCTCTTAGCTTTGCTATTAAGTCTTATGCATTTGTATCACTTCTCCACCTGCTGCTACTTTGAAAGATTAGAAAGTGTGAAAATAGAGCACAGGTGCTTTTTCTCATGATGCAACCTTCCCACATAGTGTGAGACCCCTTCCACCCACACTTCTGGGAGAAGAACCAGGGCAAAATGAACTCACAGAAATGGAAGGCTCCTAGGTTATTGTAGAATGTGACTTCACACAAAGTTGACTGGATGGAAATGGGAAATAAGAGAAAACTGCCCTATAGGTTTATATTTTGTAATCTTTGAATAAGTTGTTACCACCGACAATGAAATTAAACATGAAGTTAATTAGTGTAAAGTAAGAGGCTGATTATGTGATAACTTTCAGTGTTACAATATAATTCAGGTTTTCTTCTAGTTCTCTCCCCGCCCCCTCCTACTGTATCGGCAATGGTGGATAATCCTGAAAAGTAAAACCTCACTCCAAAGGAATTAGAGTGGGGGAACATGTGAGAGAAATAGCATGTGTGAAAATAGAGACCCAGTGTAGACTGTAATTATTTCTATTTCAAAAGGAATTTATTTTGATAAACTTTAAAATAAATTTTCTGTTAAGAGGAAAATTGCCTGAAACAAGATGGGTAACCTTTTACTCAGTTAGAGGGTAACAGCCACAGAGTTCCCCAATCCGCTTGTTTGCTAAAAAAGACACATCAGGCAGGAGAGGTCAGAATTCAAAATGGTGATGGATGCATGATGATTGATTTTTGCAACCAGTTATTTTTATGGGTGCTGAGGCCCCTTTT
>NW_020689931.1:0-1212 GCF_002925995.2 Terrapene triunguis
AAATATAGTGCCCATCTATAAAAAGGGAAATAAAAACAAGCCAGGAAACTACAGACCAGTTAGTTTAACTTCTGTGCCAGGGAAGATAATGGAGCAAGTAATCAAGGAAATCATCTGCAAACACTTGGAAGGTGGTAAGGTGACAGGGAATAGCCAGCCTGGATTTGTAAAGAACAAATCTTGTCAAACCAATCTGATAGCTTTCTTTGATAGGATAACGAGTCTTGTGGATAAGGGAGAAGCGGTTGATGTGGTATACCTAGACTTCAGTAAGGCATTTGATAGGGTCTCGCATGATATTCTTATCGATAAACTAGGCAAATACAAGGTAGATGGGGCTACTATAAGGTGGGTGCATAACTGGCTGGATAACCGTACTCAGAGAGTAGTTATTAATGGTTCCCAATCCTGCTGGAAAGGTATAACAAGAGGGGTTCCACAGGGGTCTGTTTTGGGACCGGCTCTGTTCAATATCTTCATCAACGACTTAGATATTGGCATAGAAAGTACGCTTATTAAATTTGCAGATGATACCAAACTGGGAGGGATTGCAACTGCTTTGGAGGATAGGGTCATAATTCAAAATGATCTGGACAAATTGGAGAAATGGTCTGAGGTAAACAGGATGAAGTTTAACAAAGACAAATGCAAAGTGCTCCACTTAGGAAGGAACAATCAGTTTCACACATACAGAATGGGAAGAGACTGTCTAGGAAGGAGTACGGCAGAAAGGGATCTAGGCGTTATAGTGGACCACAAGCTAAATATGAGTCAACAGTGTGATGCTGTTGCAAAAAAAGCAAACATGATTCTGGGATGCATTAACAGGTGTGTTGTGAGCAAGACATGAGAAGTCATTCTTGCGCTCTACTCTGCGCTGGTTAGGCCTCAACTGGAGTATTGTGTCCAGTTCTGGGCACCACATTTCAAGGAAGATGTGGAGAAATTGGAGAGGGTCCAGAGAAGAGCAACAAGAATGATTAAAGGTCTTGAGAACATGACCTATGAAGGAAGGCTGAAAGAATTGGGTTTGTTTAGTTTGGAAAAGAGAAGACTGAGAGGGGACATGACAGCAGTTTTCAGGTATCTAAAAGGGTGTCATAAGGAGGAGGGAGAAAACTTGTTCAGTAAACACTGGAATAAACTGCCTAGGGAGGTTGTGGAATCTCCATCTCTGGAGATATTTAAGAGTAGGTTAGATAAATATCTATC
>NW_020689932.1:0-2616 GCF_002925995.2 Terrapene triunguis
ATGATGGCATATATCACATTGGTAGATGTGCAGGTGAACGAGCCCCTGATGGTATGGCTGATGTGATTAGGCCCTATGATGGTGTCACTTGAATAGATATGTGGACAGAGTTGGCATCGGGCTTTGTTACAAGGATAGGTTCCTGGGTCAGGGTTTTTGTTCAGTGATGTGTGGTTGCTGGTGAGTATTTGCTTTAGGTTGGGGGGTTGTCTGTAAGCAAGGACAGGTCTGTCTCCCAAGATCTGTGAGAGTAAAGGATCATCTTTCAGGATAGGTTGTAGATCTCTAATGATGCGCTGGAGAGGTTTTAGTTGGGGGCTGAAGGTGACAGCTAGTGGTGTTCTGTTATTTTCTTTGTTGGCCCTGTCTTGTAGGAGGTGACTTCTGGGTACTCGTCTGGCTCTGTCAATCTGTTTTTTCACTTCAGCAGGTGGGTATTGTAGTTTTAAGAATGCTTGATAGAGATCTTGTAGGTGCTTGTCTCTATCTGAGGGATTGGAGCAAATGCGGTTATATCTTAGAGCTTGGCTGTAGACAATGGATCGTGTGGTGTGTCCTGGATGGAAGCTGGAGGCATGTAGGTAAGTGTAGCGGTCAGTAGGTTTCCGGTACAGGGTGGTATTTATGTGACCATCGCTTATTAGCACAGTAGTGTCCAGGAAATGGACCGCTTGTGTGGATTGATCTAGGTTGAGGTTGATGGTAGGATGGAAATTATTGAAATCATGGTGGAATTCCTCAAGGGCTTCTTTTCCATGGGTCCAGATGATGAAGATGTCATCAATGTAGCGCAAGTAGAGTAGGGGCGTTAGGGGACGAGAGCTAAGGAAGCGTTGTTCTAAGTCCGCCATAAAAATGTTGGCATACTGTGGGGCCATGCGGGTACCCATAGCAGTGCCGCTGACTTGAAGGTATATATTGTCCCCAAATGTGAAATAGTTGTGGGTGAGGACAAAGTCACAGAGTTCAGCCACCAGGTTAGCTGTGGCATTATCGGGGATACTGTTCCTGATAGCTTGTAGTCCATCTTTGTGTGGAATATTGGTGTAGAGGGCTTCTACGTCCATAGTGGCCAGGATGGTGTTTTCTGGAAGATCACCGATGGATTGTAGTTTCCTCAGGAAGTCAGTAGTATCTCGAAGATAGCTGGGAGTGCTGGTAGCGTAGGGTCTGAGGAGAGAGTCCACATAACCAGACAAGCCTGATGTTAGGGTGCCAATGCCTGAGATGATGGGGCGTCCAGGATTTCCAGGTTTATGGATCTTGGGTAGCAAATAGAATGTCCCTGGTCGGGGTTCTAGGCATGTATCTGTACAGATTTGTTCCTGTGCTTTGTCAGGGAGTTTTTTTAGCAGATGGTGTAGTTTCTTTAGGTAATCCTCAGTGGGATCAGAGGATAATGGCTGGTAGAATGTGGTGTTAGAGAGCTGTCTAGCAGCCTCTTGGTCATATTCCAATTTATTCATGATGACGACAGCACCTCCTTTGTCAGCCTTTTTGATAATGATGTCAGGGTTGTTTCTGAGGCTGTAGATGGCGTTGTGTTCAGCATGGCTGAGGTTATGGGGCAAGTGATGTTGCTTATCCACAATTTCAGCCTTTGCACGTTGACGGAAGCAATCTATGTAGAAATCCAGTCTGTTGTTACGACCGTCCAGAGAAGTCCACGCAGAATCCTTTTTTTTGTAGTGCTGGTAGGGGGGATTCTGTGGGTTAGTATGCTGTTCAGAGGTATGTTGGAAATATTCTTTGAGTCGGAGACGTCGAAAGTAGGATTCTAGGTCACCGCAGAACTGTATCATGTTCGTGGGTCTGGAGGGACAAAAGGAGAGGCCCCGATATAGGACAGACTCTTCTGCTGGGCTAAGAGTATAGCTGGAAAGGTTAACAATATTGCTGGGTGGGTTAAGGGAACTACTGTTGTGGCTCCTTGTGGCATGTAGCAGTTTAGATAGTTTAGTGTCCTTTTTCCTTTGTAGAGAGGCAAAGTTTGTCTTGTAAATGGCTTGTCTAGTTTTTGTAAAGTCTATCCATGAGGAAGTTTGTGTGGAAGGTTGGTTTCTTATGAGAGTATCCAGTTTTGAGAGCTCATTCTTAATCTTTCCCTGTTTGTTGTATAGGATGCTGATCAGGTGGTTTCGCAGTTTCTTTGACAGTGTGTGACACAGTCTCTCAGCATAGTCTGTGTGATATGTAGATTGTAATGGATTTTTTACCTTTAGTCCTTTTGGTATGATGTCCATCTGCTTGCATTTGGAAAGGAAGATGATGTCTGTCTGTATCTGTACGAGTTTTTTCATGAAGTTGATGGATTTCCACTCCATACGGCTAAATGCAGTGCCTTGCATAATGACAGGTTTCAGAGTAGCAGCCGTGTTAGTCTGTATCCGCAAAAAGAACAGGAGTACTTGTGGCACCTTAGAGACTAACAAATTTATTAGAGCATAAGCTTTCGTGGGCTACAACCCACTTCTTCGATGCATATTGAGTGAAACATATATCGAGGAGATATATATACACACATACAGAGAGCATGAACAGGTGGGAGTTGTCTTACCAACTCTGAGAGGCCAATTAAGTAAGAGAAAAAAAACTTTTGAAGTGATAATCAAGGTA
>NW_020689933.1:0-4116 GCF_002925995.2 Terrapene triunguis
AATGCAGGGCTGGAAGGGACCTCGAGAGGTCACCTAGTCCAGCCCCCTGCACTGGGTCAGAGACTAGACTATCCCTGGCAGGGATTTGTCCAACCTGTTCTTACAAACCTCCAGTGACGGGGATCCCACAACCTCCCTTGGAGCCGGGGCAAGAGCTTCACTGCCCTGAGCGTTAGAAAGTATTTTCTCATCTCCAGCCTCAGTCTCCCTTGCTGCAGATTGTGCCCATTGCTCCTTGGACAGGCCCTCGCCCTGCCCGCTGGGGCACGGGGCTGTGTCACCAAGTGTGAGCATCGCTGGTATCACACTGAATGGCTGGTGGCGTTGGGCTGGCTCAGGGGGGCAGTGAGGGGAGCTGGGGCCTTTCACTCCCCAGTCACTGATCTCAGCCCAGGCTCAGAGTCCAGTTCCCAGCAGACAGGAGCTCACATCGTAACTCACCTTAACAGCAGCCTCACCGGCCACCTCCGCAGGGAGGCCAAGGTCTGAACAGGCCCCAGGGACGGTTCCTCCCCAGGGAGAGGCTCCGGCAGATGTCAGGGCTGAGCCACGTTGGCAGGACAGTGGGGGGCTCACACGACCTCTGTCTCCTTATACCCTCAATACACAGAACTCCAGCAGCCAGGGTGTAAAACCCAATTCATACCCCCAGCACCGAACTCACTGACACTGCCCCAAGGCTCCCCTCCTCCTGGGGCTGCGGGGGGGTGAGTAAGGGGCACTGGAAGATGGGGGCCAGGGGACTATGGCCAATCACTTTTACCAATGGGAGGGCTATTCCCTCCCACTTTTTACCAGCTGTAAGGGTGAGCGACGAGGGGGGAGGGGGCCGAGAGGAGCGACCAGGGGATCATTGTGTTGGGGAGAAGAGGTAGTGTGAGGGCAGGGGCTCGCGGAGAAGGGGCAGTGTGAGAGCGGGGGTTCAGGGAGAAGGGGTGGTGCGGGGGCAGGAGCTCAAGGAGAAGGGCTGGCACTAGGGGGTGACCCCTCTACTTTTAGGGCACTTCCATCACTCCTGGGGAGAGGACCATCCCGGATCCTGATCCACAAGCACATCTGTGTATTTGCCGGGTGCACAGAGCTTTCTGGGTGGAGACACTTTCACGCTCACCCAGGAACCTGTGCTGGGAGGCCCCAATGCTCAGGAGGCCGAGGATTCTCACTCCCCTGCCCTGGGGGGTGAAGGGAGGGGCCGTGGGGCTGCTGTTCCCTGTCCCAGGAATGGGGTGAAGGGGAGGTGGACACAGACAATGTCCCCGCTTGCGCTGTGAGGGGCAGACCCGGCTCCATCCTGGGCTTCAGAGCCTGAGCTCCAGCCTGAGCCTGAACGTCTATGCGGCTATTTTTAATTCCAAAGAGGGAGCCCCGCAAGCCTGGATCTGTCCACCCTGTTCCAAGACTCACTTCTGCAGGCTGTGTAGAATATGGTGACCAGACAGCAAGTGTGAAAAATCGGGGCGGGGTGGGGGGTAATAGAAGCCTATACAAGAAAAAGACTCAAATATCGGGACTGTCCCTATAAAATCTGGACATCTGATCACCCTAGTGTAGAAGGACCCAAAGTGTCTCCAGAGTCTGGGTGTGAAAGTTCCCAGCGTGTCTGACCCAGGGCTGGTTAATGAGAGTGGGGGAGTGGCTGGCACAGTCCTTAGATGGAGACACCTGAGCCCCGGGGCTCTGAGACGGTCTCTGTGACCATTATCTGCTCTGGGAGACGCCCAGGTGCAGCTGCAGAGGGTCTGTGCCACTCACAGCATCCATGGCACAAATGGCTCTGGGCAGAGAGTTTGGGCTGGAGCCAAGTCTCCATTTTCAGCCTGATTTGTGGGAGTGAGATCAGGGGCCCAGGGGGCATTTGTCTGCAAAGTGCAAATTAAACAGCAGCTCTGGAGTGTCCTGAGCCTGGCCTGCCTGTAACTGTGCGTTTCTGGGGATGTTGACAGTCACTCACTGCAAGTCACTGGGATTCGGGCTCCTAAGTTGCTCAGGCAGGTTTGCAGCGGAGCTGGGTGAAATGTTTTGGACAAATAGTTTATTTCCTGCAAAATTATATTTCGGGTCAACAGAAACTGTTCGCGAATCCACGTCGAGTTTGCTGTCGAGTTTCAATTAAGAGAAAAAGGTGCTGCTGCTTCCCCTCTAGCCTTTAGCCCAGCGGCTGGGCCCTCACCTGGGAGCCCCAAGTTCAATCCCCCCATGTGATGCCATGAGTGCTCAAAGCACTGGGATCCGAGTGACATCCCCCTGTGTCTAAACACTGCCATGGGCACTGGGCCAGAGCGTGGGAGTGAGAACGACTCTGCAGCCCAGTGAGTCGGTCCCCCACCTGGGAGCCCAGAGTCCAGCTCCCCTGCTCCAGTGACCCTGTAATCATTGATCTATGACCCCAGTGATGGGAGGGGTTATGGCCCCGGCACAGCAGTGTCTCAGGCCATGTCTGCCGGGGTTTCCTTGCACCGATGTAGCTGCACCAGTGCAAACTCCTAGTGCAGACGCGCTGTGTGGGTGTGAACTGGGACTGGCACCTGGTGAAGCTTATCCCAGATGGACGGGGCAGGAAGTGGGGAAATGCCCCCTCCCCACTGCCCTGGCCTCATTAGCAACAGCCTATTAGTGCGCATTTATACCCCCCCAGAATCTTCCACTCTAATGGCCCCCAAGTGAGCCCAACCCAGACCACTGCCCCCGTGGGGATGGGGCTGGACCCGGCGAGGGGAGGGGCTGGCTGTGGGGTTTTCCTGGCTGGAAGGTGGTGCACATGGGGCCCGCCAGCATGGAGAGTCCCAGCTGCTCCCCCTGGGGCAGGGCTGCACCCCAGTGTGTGTGGGAACAGCACCGACCTGCTCTGAGCGAGAAACCAACCACACATGGCCCAAAAGCAACAGACATTCCCAGGGGCCTGCCTCTCCCTCACCCCCCTCTGGCTCTTGCCCCTCCCTTATCCTTCCCTCACCCCTGTGAGGTACCCTGCATCTATTCTGACCCCTCATCAACATCCCTCCCTCTCTTCTCACTCCCTTTCTGCTCCCCTGGGCCCCTGCCCCTCTACTCCCACTTTGCCTCCTTGGCACGTGCCCCTGCCCTCCACCCATCTCTGCCCCGCTGGAACTCACCCCTCCCTTCTCCCCCTGCCCTACTGGCACCTTCCCCTCTCCCCCAAACATCCTCTGCATCCTGGAGCCCACCCATCACTTCACACCCCTGCTATGTCCTGGCATCCACCTCTCCCGTTTCCCTCCTCTGTGCCATGTCTCCCACCCCTCCCCTCACCCCCATCTCCTTCCCTGGTGCCTACCACTGCCATCACCCCCCCCACCCTCTGATGTCCACCCCATTCTTCACCTTCCTCTCCTGTCCTGGCTTTTGCCCTTCTTACACCCCTCAGCCCTCCTGGCACCTGCCCCTCTCCCCACCCTCTCTGACCCCTGACACCCACCCCTTCCCTCACCCCCCTGTGCCCACCCTTCCTCTAGCCCCACTCTGACCCCCTGGCACCTGCCCTTCCCCTTAACCCCACACCCTTCTGCTGCCTGCCCCTTTCTTCCCTCCCTCTGCCCCCCAACACCTGACACCCCGCTTGTCCCCTTCCTTCCTGTTGCCCACCCCCTCACCACCCTCTGCCCCACTGACCCCGCTCTCCTCTCGCCCCTCTGCCACCATCATCCATGCCACCTTCTCTTTATTTCTCACCCCTGCCTCTCCCCATGCCCCTCTGGCTCCATGACAACTGCACCCCTCACCACCCCTCCAGTCCCCTGGTGCCAGCTCCTCCTCTGCCCCAAGTCCCAGCTCTACCCTTGCCCCATCTGCCTCCCTGGTGCCTGCTGTTTCCTTTGCCCCCTCTGCCTCCCTGGTGCCCCTCCCTTCCCTTCCCCCCCCTCTGCCCCCCTAGGTCCCGCCCTTCTCCATACCCCTCTCACTGCCCCCCTTCTGCTCACCTGCTCCTTCAACCCCCATTCTGCCCCTTTGGCACCAGTGCCTGCCCATTTGCTCCCCCCGATGGTTCCACCTGCCCCACTCCTCATCATCTCACCCCCTGGCAGCTCACCCTCCCCTTGATTTCCTCTGCCCCATTGGAGCTCCCCATTCCCTCACACCCCTCTGCCCCCTGGTGCC
>NW_020689933.1:4216-20579 GCF_002925995.2 Terrapene triunguis
CCTCCCCCTCCCCTTTCCTCTCCCAGCATCTACTTGTCCCCTCCCCCGCCTCCAGTGACACCTTCTCACCCTCCCCCGCTCCTCCTGCCCTTTCCCCTCATTGTCTCCTCACAGGCAGATGGGCCCTGACACCCTTAGGCAACAACCCCCCCCCCCCAGCGATTAACGGGGGTGCAGGTTAATTTCCCTTTGATCCCAGTGACCAGCCCCTGCCCCCGGCCCTGACTCTGTGACTCTCTCCCCAGTGGACGTGACTCTGGATCCAGACACGGCAAATCCCAAACTCGTGCTGTCTGAGGATCGGAAACGTGTGAGACACGGAGACACACGCCAGGATCTGCACAACAACCCTGAGAGATTTGATCCTTGTCCCTGTGTCCTGGGCACTGAGGGGTTCGCGGGCGGGAGGCGTTACTGGGAGGTGGAGGTGGGAGACAAGACTGACTGGGACCTGGGGGTTTGTAGGGAATCTGTGAGCAGGAAGGGGAAGGTCACACTCTCACCTGGGAATGGATACTGGGCCGTGACTTTGAGGAATGGGGATAAATACTCAGTCTCCACCTCCCTCTGGACCCCCCTCCCCATGAGCGTCAGGCCCAGCCGGGTGGGGATTTTCCTGGACTATGAGGCGGGCGAGGTCTCGTTTTACAATGTGACTGACAGGTCCCATCTCTTCACTTTCACTGGCACCTTCTCCGGGACGCTCCGCCCTTATTTCTATCCTGGTCTCAACGCTGGGGGTACAAACGCGGCTCCCCTGATAATCTGCCCGGTCCCAGCTCAGGCCGGAGGGAATCTCTGTCCCTGACAATGACCCCGCGGCACAGACTGACCCCTCCCAGCGCTGCTGCTCTTCCCGCCCCCAGTGGTGGGCGCCAGTTACTGCAGCAACTGGACTTTTTGTGCTGACCGGACGCTGCCAGTTTCCCTGTTCAACTGGAGGTTCCAGTCAAAAAACAGACACCTGGGAACCCCCAGCCCTCAGCTTTCCCTATCCCCTGCCCCAGGGGTAGCAGATGGGGGTGGATGGGGTCATTTCCCCCTGTCAGAATTTTCTACCCCTGTGAAAGCTCAACGTAAAATATGAAAGAAAAAAGATTATTCTAATTTAGAAAATATTATTGTAACAAGGTGTAAATACAAGAACATTTTAATTTACATTTCAACAGTATTTCAGAAACAAGCATCTAAACGTATTTTTAGAATTGGAATTATTTACATCTATTTTTTGATTCTTCCCTCAAGTCTATATTGAAGTTTTACTTCTTTAAATAACGTCATTTGTATTTCAACTGTGGAATTTCAAGAAATCCAAAATATTTATCTTAACAAAATAAACCATTACATTGTCAGAGGAGGTTATTCGGTTATAATGTACATGTGTCATAAACATCACAACTACACACATGTGCAGCTGCTCTCTCTCTCTCTCCCCCTCTCTTTATTGTCTTGACTGGTTCTCTCTGGAAGGCAGGGCACATACACCCTCCTCCTGCACTACATCTTTGAAAATTAATAGGTGAAAAAATGATAGACTTAATTAAGCAATATATTTAAGTGAACTCACACAAGATTATATAATAGTCTTTGAAGTTTTGTCAGCATTAAGTCATTTGATTTTTAACTTTCTATCTACATATAATTGGTAATCAAGATATGACCCTTCCTTTCTTTTTCTTACATCAATTAACAAAACAGAGTCCCCACAGTGTCCTCTGTACAGTGTGACTTTGCACGCATGGTGCCTGTGAAGTCAGGATGGCAGGGGCAGGGTCAAGCCAACGAGGGCGCGCCCATCCTGTTCCAGAAGTTCTGGAATGTCCAGTAGTCTGGGGATGTGTCAGTGGCCACCCTACTTGTCTACACAGGGGGTTTAAACTGGATTAAGTTGAGTTAATTTGATTTTAAAACGTATGTGCACACATACCACAATCCTTCCCAGCACACTAATTCTGCATTCATGGTGAACTCTGGAGTCCTCTTGCAAAGTGGATCCCCATGCTGCAAATAAAGTTCCATCCGTCTATTGTTTGAGTGCACACAATCCTGCTGCACATCACTTTGGCAGTCCTCCAATAGCTATCCCACACTGCTTTGCAGGGAACTGTTATTGACCTGTTTACCTGCGTGTCCTCTGGTGTCTACTTCCCAGGATGACCCATCCCCCATTTAAAAGTTGGGATGGGGCCAAATTTTGCCCATTTCCTCCTGGGTTTGAGTGTCTCACTGTTGCTGCAATATTACCCCAGGAACCCTACAACACTCCTTGAGCAGCCTCTGGGAGCCGCGCTGAGACCTGGATCTCAGCGACATTGGGGAAGAAGCGTTGGTTCAGGAAGCTCTTGTAGCCAGTCACTGCGATAGAGATCTGTCTGTGGTGTCACTGAGGAGCCGTGACTGGGATGCTGACCAGGGCCTGATAAAGGAATTTACATCCCTGTTACACACAGTGACCAGTACAAGAGAGACGTTTATCTGAGCTGATAGGGCCCCACTCAGCGTTACCTGGCAGGGCTGTCTGCGCAATAGGGGGAGTGGGTTTGGGGGATTCCCAGGTCCTCTCAGGGCCATTAACTGTGTTATCTGACTCCGAGATGGGAACCTCCCAGCATTTCCTGCCCTGGGGGAGTCTCTGCCCAAGGAGGGGAGTGAAACAGCCCCAGGGGCCAGCGCGGAGGCAGGAGTGAGAGCGCCGGGGCCCTGCTGTACGGGATGCTCTGCGCTACAGACTCAGCCATGTGGGGGAGCTGGTCCCAGTGCAATGAGGGGTGGAGTGAGCTGGGGAAAAGGATTTGGTGGCTGGGCCAGGGGAAGGGGAGTGAGAGCCCAGCCCCAGGGCTGTGTGAGTGATGGGCCCAGGCTGGATAAATGGGACCCGCTCACAGGAAGGAGCCCAGGTAGCTTGTTTCCCATTCTCGCCACGTGTTCACCTGACCACATGGCTCCTCCCCAACTCCATGTCCTTCACCTGGGCACCTTCCTGTACAACCAGAACCCCTAACCCCCCTGGAGCGGCACCCAGGACCCAGCAAACAGGGCTGCTAACAGGGAAGTTTAAGTGGGAGTGAGTCTCATTGGAGGAGAAGGTATCTGTACTTGCGTCTGTCTTTGTAGTGCTTGTGTGTGTAGAGGCCTGTAGGGGCAGTGTGCTGGGAGGGCTGCTGAGCCCGGAGCCCTGATTAGGGGGCGGAGATTGGCTGATTAGGGGGCCTATAAAAGAGGCCTCCCAGCCGAGCAGCGGCACAGCTGTGAGGAGCGGCACCCAGGAGCCGGCACCCAGGGCTGCTAACAGGGGAGTTTAAGTGGGAGTGAGTCTCATTGGAGGAGAAGGAGCAGCAGACAGAGACCACAGCGGCCATGAGCCAAGCAGCGGGGGACACAATGCAGATGATTGCATGTGGCAGTTGTGGTATGTACATGGTTCTCGCTGGGGAGCCTGAACAAAGGTATGTGTGCATGAAATGCCGCCTAATAGACCTGCTAGAGGAAAAGATTAGAGGGCTCCAGATGCAGGTAGATACTCTGGTAGAGTTCAGAAGGGGATTCGAGCAGCTAATGGAGCAGAAGCAGGGTGTGGCAGAAGGGGAATGCTCAGGGGTGCAGGTGGAAGCACGGGCTATGGTCTGTGAGGGGGGAATGTCAGGGGCAGATCAAGATCAGTGGAAGCATGTGACTGTGAGGAGCAGGCCAAGGAAAAGGAGGGCTAGTGAGGGGAAAATAGAACTCAGGAACAGGTTTGAGTGTTTGGATAACGAGGAGGGGAGGCAGCAGGTGGTAACTGATGGTGGGAGGCAGAGGAAGAAGAGAAGAGCGGCTAGTCCGATAGAGAGAGGGCAGGAGTTGATGGAGACAGCATCAATACCGGGCCCTAGTAGGATAGAGGATGGCACTAGGGGGACTATAAGGGAAAATAGAGAGACACAGGAGTTACGACTACAGGGAACAGGGGATAGATTTGTAGATCGCACTGTCACCAGGCAAAGGCAGGTTTATGTGATTGGAGACTCCTTGCTGAGGAGGTTGGACAGGCCTGTGACCAGAGCGGACCCTGAAAACAGAAGGGTGTGCTGTCTGCCGGGTGCTAAGATAAGGGATGTGGACCTGCGGTTGAAAAGGATCCTAAAAGGAGCGGGTAAGAACCCCTTGATCATCCTTCACGTAGGAACGAACGGCACGGCTAGGTTCTCGCTAGAGAGAATTAAGGGAGATTATGCCAGGCTGGGGAAGACGCTTAAGGAAGTTGAGGCTCAGATTATCTTCAGTGGGATTCTGCCTGTTCCTAGAGAAGGACAGCAAAGGGCTGACAGAATTGTGAGGATAAATAGCTGGCTAAGGGAGTGGTGCTATAAGGAGGGCTTTGGGATGTATGGCCACTGGGAGGCTTTCGGGGACAGACAGCTGTTCTCGCGGGATGGACATCACCTGAGTAGGGAAGGAAATAGACTTCTGGGAGGGAGGCTGGCTCATCTCATCAAAAGGGCTTTAAACTAGGAACTTGGGGGAGACGGTCGGGAGATGTTCAGTTAATCTCCACGCCAGATTCCAACACTGAAAAGGAGTGTGAGGAGATAAGCACAGACATAGGTTGGGGTAGGGAATTGGACATAAGAAAGAGGGGGCGGATGGACAGCATGGGGTCCGTACCAAATTGCATAACTAATGGGAGAAAGGATAGACAGCATACGGTAAGATGTTTATACACCAATGCAAGAAGCCTAGGTAACAAAATGGAGGAATTCTTGGAGCTCCTGGTCCAAGAAATGAAACCTGATATCGTAGGAATAACCGAAACGTGGTGGAATGGTAATCATGACTGGAGTACAGGTATGGAAGGGTATGTGCTGTTTAGGAATGACCGGAAAAAAGGTAAAGGTGGGGGAGTGGCATTATATGTCAATAATGAGCTAAAATGTAAAGAAATAATAACTGATGGAATGGATAAGACGGAGTCTGTATGGGCAATAATTACACTGTGTAAAAGAACTACTAGAGCCTCCACCGAGATAGTGCTTGGGGTGTGCTATAGACCGCTGGGATCTAGCCTGGATGCGGACAGAGAACTACTTAACGTTTTTAGGGAAGTAAAAACTGATAAGAACTGTGTCATCATGGGGGACTTTAACTTCCCAGATATAGATTGGGGAACAAATGCTAGTAACAATAATAGGGCTCAGATGTTCCTAGACGTGCTAGCAGATGAATTCCTTCATCAAGTAGTAACTGAACCGACGAGGGGGGATGCCATTTTAGATTTAGTGCTGGTGAGTAGTGAGGACCTCGTTGTAGGGGACAACCTTGGCTCGAGTGACCATGAGCTAATTCGGTTTAAACTAAATGGAAGGATTAACAGAAATAATACTGTGACTAAGGTTTACGATTTCAAAAAGGCCAACTTTAATAAATTAAGGCAACTACTTAGGGAAGTGGACTGGGCTAACATACTTAGGGATCTAAAGGCAGATGACGCCTGGGATTATTTCAAGCTGAAGTTGCACGAGCTGTCCGAGGCCTGTATCCCGAGAAAGGGAAAACGGTTAGTGGGCAGGAGATTTAGACCTAGCTGGATGAGCGGGCGTCTCAAAGGGGCGATTAAGAAAAAACAGAAAGCGTACAGAGAATGGAAGAAGGGAGGGATCAGCAAGGAAACCTACCTTATTGAGGTTAGAGCATGTAGGGATGCGGTGAGAAAGGCCAAAAGCCGTGTAGAGTTGGACCTCGCAAGGGGAATTAAATCCAATAGTAAAAGGTTTTATAGCCATATAAATAGGAAGAAAACAAAGAAAGAGGAAGTGGGACCGCTGAAGAATGTAGATGGAGTGGAAATTAAGAATAATCTAGGCATGGCACAATATCTAAATGAATATTTTGCATCGGTCTTTAATAAGGCTAATGAAGGGTTTAGGAATAGAGGGAGTAGGACAGGGGGGAATAAAGGAGGGGGGATTGACATTACAGTATCAGAGGTGGAAGCCAAACTTGACCAGCTAAACGGGACTAAATCGGGCGGACCGGATGATCTTCATCCTAGAATATTGAAGGAACTGGCGCGAGAAATTGCAAGCCCCTTGGCGATAATTTTTAATGAATCTGTAAACTCGGGGGTGGTACCGTTGGACTGGAGAATAGCTAATGTGGTTCCTATTTTCAAGAAGGGGAAAAAAAGTGACCCGGGTAACTACAGGCCTGTTAGTTTAACTTCTGTAGTATGCAAGGTCTTGGAAAAAATTTTGAAGGAGAAAGTAGTTAAGGACCTTGAGGTGAATGGCAATTGGGACAAATTACAACATGGGTTTACGAAAGGCAGGTCGTGCCAAACCAACCTGATCTCCTTCTTTGAGAAAGTAACAGACCTTCTAGATAAAGGAAATGCGGTGGATCTAATATACCTCGATTTTAGTAAAGCGTTTGATACGGTACCGCATGAGGAATTATTGGTTAAATTGGAAAAGATGGGGATCGATAGGAAAATCCAGAGGTGGATAAGGAACTGGTTAAAGGGGAGACTGCAGCGGGTAGTACTGAAAGGGGAACTGTCAGATTGGAGGGCGGTCACCAGTGGGGTTCCTCAAGGTTCGGTTTTGGGTCCGATTTTATTTAATCTATTCATTACTGACCTCGGAACCGAATGTAGAAGTGGGCTGATAAAGTTTGCGGATGACACAAAGTTGGGAGGTATTGCCAACTCGGAGAAGGATCGGGATATTCTGCAGGGAGACTTGGATGACCTTGTTAATTGGAGTAATAATAATAGGATGAGATTTAATAGTGAGAAGTGTAAGGTGATGCATTTAGGGATGAATAACAAGATTTTCAGTTATAAGCTAGGGACGCATAGGTTAGAAGTGACGGAGGAGGAGAAGGACCTCGGAGTCCTGGTTGATCGCAGGATGACTATGAGTCGGCAATGCGACGTGGCTGTGAAGAAAGCTAATGCGATCTTGGGATGCATAAGGCGAGGTATTTCTAGTAGGGACAGGGAGGTGCTGCTTCCGTTATACAAGGCGCTGGTGAGACCTCACTTGGAGTACTGTGTGCAGTTCTGGTCTCCTATGTTTAAAAAGGATGAACTCAAACTGGAACGGGTACAGAGAAGGGCCACTAGGATGATCCGAGGAATGGAAAACCTTTCCTATGAAAGGAGACTCGAGGAGCTTGGTTTGTTTAGCCTAACCAAAAGAAGGCTGAGGGGGGATATGATTGCTCTCTTTAAATATATCAAAGGGATAAATACCAGGGAGGGAGAGGAATTATTTCAGCTCAGTACTAATGTGGACACGAGAACAAATGGATATAAACTGGCCGTGGGGAAATTTAGGCTTGAAATTAGACGAAGGTTTCTAACCGTCAGAGGGGTGAAATTTTGGAACAGCCTTCCGAGGGAAACGGTGGGGGCGAAAGACCTGTCTGGCTTCAAGATTAGGCTAGATAAGTTTATGGAGGGAATGGTTTGATGGGATAACGTGATTTTAGTCAATTAGGCAATAACGGCCATCGCTGGTAAAATGAGGGTCTGGCTAGAGAATCTTGCCTGTATGCTCGGGGTTCTACTGATCGCCATATTTGGGGTCGGGAAGGAATTTTCCTCCAGGGTAGATTGGCAGTGGCCCTGGAGGTTTTTCGCCTTCCTCCGCAGCATAGGGCAGGGGTCACAAGCTGGAAGATTCTCTGCGACTTGAAGTCTTTAGATCACGATCTGGAGACTTCAACAGCAGAGTTAAGGGAAAGTGGGGGGGGGGTCAGCTTTTGTGGCCTGCATCATGCGGGAGGTCAGACTAGATGACCATATTGGTCCCTTCTGACCTTAAAGTCTATGAGTCTATGAGTCTATGAGTCCTTGCTCTGTTCTGTACCCAGCAGCTCCCGCCCTCAGTGCCGTCTGTGGGGAGGGAGCTGGTGACCCTGAGCTGGGCGAGTGTTGTGCTGAGGTCAGACGGGAGGCTGGAAGCAGGTTGGCTTTGCAGTGTTAAAAGGGCTTCATCATACACACCTAGTGACACGGGTGATTTAGCAGCCCACACACTATGGGAATCAGGAGGTCCTCACAGACATTGACTTTCCTTTGTGTTTCTCTCTCTGTATCCCCTTTGTGTGCTGAGATGCTGCTGCTGGGTGTGACGTTAACCCCGTCATTTCACAGACCCAATAGAGATGTCATTGGGATCCATGTTACGTTATTCTTGTTTTCCTGGCTTTAATTCCTGGCCTGGCTGCCTGACAATGAACAGAATTGGGAATCGGGACCACGCAGGGACAGAGCGGGTTGTGCTGGCCCCTCCCCTGCCATTTCCCATGGCCCCAGTGGGAGACCAGCAGCAGAAAGGTCAGTGCAGACCAGGAACATGTGCTGGGAAGGTGCTGTTGAGGGGAAGCCCAGGATGGAGTCAAAGCCATGGAGTGGGAGTGGGGTCCCTGCACTCACAGAGCTGCTGATGGGGATCAGCCAGGCTGCCGAGGAGCCGCTCCCAGGCTATGGGACAAACTCCCGCAGGAGCTGAGAAACCCCCCAAACATCCCCACGCTGGGTTCCCAGAGCCAGGGGACGTGTCAGACCTGCCCCCAGTCCCCAGCGCACAGAGCACGGCAGGCACCACATCCAGCCACAGATACACAGAGTGAAAATCCCTGGCACTGGGGAGAGAAAGGAGCAGGAGAGAATCCCAGGGGACGAATGTCAGTCGTGTGGCTGGTGCCCGGCTAGATGCACTGGGACCCTGCGGGGATGAGGGGCTGTAAGGACTGAATAGAACGGAACAGAACGTGGGGGACGGTGCTGCCTGGCTGCTAACAGGCCAGTGGGCTGGACCCCTTAAACTCCCAACTACTCATTAAATATTGATGTAACATCCTCTGCAGATTGTGCCCCCTTCCCCCAAATTATTTATAATTAACCAAACCCAGCCCCCAACCCCCAACAGTCAATCACCTGCCCCTCCTCTGCTGCTGCCCCCCACCACCAAGTGCCATGGGATCTTCTGGCTCCATCCCCCACCCTGCCCCTGTTAATGTGCGTCACCCAGGGCTCCCTGCTGTCCATGTCAGTGGCAGGGCTGGGTGGTGGTAGGGTGACCAGATGTCCCGATTTTATAGGGACAGTACCGATTTTTGGGTCTTTTTCTTATATGGGCTCTTATTACCCCCCACCCCCTGTCCCCATTTTTCACATTTGCTGTCTGGGCACCCTAGGTGGTGGTGATGGTGGGAAATTAAATTTAGATTTGTGACTACTCTGGGTGCTGCCTGAGGGGGGGAGGGTCCCAGTCACACACAGAGCAGCCCCCATTGGGTGGAGAGTGACCCCACATGCTGCTCTGTCTGGGGCTAAAACCAGATCAGGTCTGGCCAAGTGACCTTTCCATGTCTCCTTGTGTTTTTCCCACACTTCTGCAGTGAAATATACTAAAAATCCCCATGGCCCAGTCACAGCCTTATTGAGAATTACAGGGACAGGCAGGAAATTGGAGGGAATTCTAGTATCAGTATTGGATTATGGAAAAAAGCATCATAATTCAGGAGATTTAATGTGAATATTCAATAATTAAAGGGGAAAACTCAATTCTGCGGGAGCAGCAGCGGCTCGGCCTGGGCTCCTGGTTCCCAATGGCGGCTGCAGCAGCATCTGTCCAGGGAAAGGCGGGAGCAGCCTCCCCTCCCTGAGCAATAGCCAGAGCCCTCTGGTGGGGGCAGCTGGGGAAACAAACCAGATACAGAGACCCAGAGAAACGTGGCCCCTGCTGCCATTCAGGGCCCTAAAACTTACCCTCAACTCTGGTGGGCCTTTATTTTGGGCACCCCCAGAACAATCCCAGGTCCCTCAAGACACCCCCTCTCCTGCGGTGTCCTCATTTCTGCCCCCACCAACTGCGTCTGAGGAGGGGGGAGGCCAATGCTAATGTGGCTGCATCCTCCAGACTTTCCACAGTCCCCCATCCTAGCTGGTCGGGGGGAGGGGGCTGCATGAGGGGATTTGCCCATCCCAGCTGTGGAGGGACCCATCCAGACATGCAGGACTGTGGTCAGAGATATGTCTGAGAACAGGAGGTCTCATGGGGAGTGTGAGATGTGGATGGAGAACTGGTCCTAGGGTCAGTATTTTCTGTGGCCACCACCTGGGGGGCCCCTATTGTTTCTGGTTCTGTTTTTGAACATAAAAAAAATGAGGGGCAAAAGCAGCAGGGGGGATGGGGAGAAATTAACAAAGGGGAAAGTGAGTCTGAGTCTCAGGGGAAACATCCTGGCAGTGAGATCTGTGGGGTTGGGGAACCATCCCCCCAGGGCCAGCGCTGGGCACCCCATTATTCCATGTTGCCTCTGGGAACCCTGCATCACCAAGCCCCCGGAGACCTCTCAGTGCATGTGAGCTGAAACAGCCCCACAGCCACCTCTGTGCCCTGCTCTGGGCCTCTCCCTGTGCTGCCTGCAGCCTGAGTGAGGCACAGGCATCGGTAGCAGCCTGGTGTATTGCAGCCTCCAGGATTCCTCAGTGGCAGCAGGCGGTGCTGCCCCCCACAGTGTGTCAGCTGCACTGCACAGCAGTTACATTCCTGCTGGGACTTCACTCCACCCTCCCACAAGGAGGAGCTGCCCCTGCTGGTGACAGGTCTCTGCAGGGCCAAGTCCCCTAAGCAAGAGCCCCTGGTGAGTTGCACTGGAACACACAGTGCAACAGGAGAGAGTCTAAGGAGAGATCCTGGGGGAAGCAGAATCAATTGTGCACAGGCCCTAAAGTGCCAGGGCTCCAGGCTTCTGGCTGTTCTGCCTTTAGCTAGTGTCATGAGGTGAGGCCCATTGTTGTAAAATGAATGAATGAGATTGAATTTCCCCTTCCTGTTCCTCTCCCAGGGCCCTGGCTGCTGCAGCCCCCCACTCCACCCCCACTCCATCTCCAGGAGTCACTCACCTGCCCAGTCTGCCTCAATTTTGAACTTGGGCAGAATTTCTGCTGAGTCTGCATCACTCGCAGCTGGGAGGAGTTAGAGGGAGATTTTCACCAACAGGTGTAAATACCGTCCACCGTCCCGGCAGGGCGTGTGGAGTCCTCCTGCAAAATCCCTGCCCTGTTCACCAGAACCAAACTGGCTGGGGCAGGGGCTTCCCCATGAGGAGTTATTGTCCCTCCCATTGCTGTAGGTGGCTTCTCAATAGACCACAGAGGGGATTAAAGGTGCAGTTACCCCCAACTCTCTCATCAAGGGCCCCCATTTGCCCACCCCACCCAGTGCCAGGGGCCCCAAGTGTCTCCCATTTCCTGCTTCCAGATTTCTGACACAATCAGTCCAGTTCTGCCCGCTGATGCCTAGAACATTCGCTGAATTGTTGGAATTGATCATGTAAGCAGAGTCAGGATGAGCTCTACCCTGACATCTGGTGGTGAATTATGGCGAGTGTGGAAAAGAACTCCAGGGGCGGATCTCGTTTGCATAGGCACACCCACACGCCTAGCATGAGCCCACAGCAACCAAAAGTGGTTACTTTGGCTGGTGTGGGATCCCCAGTTTCTCTGTTATTGGGGCAGGAAGAATAAAGTTTTGTTACCCTGATTCTGTGAATGAAGGCCAGTGGAACTGTTGTATGACAGAAGGACTGAGTGAATCCGTCACCATTACCTAAGTAGCATTTGCTTGTCAAGGGGCATGGGTTACAAAACCCAGTGAATTGAGAGAGGATGGGGACAGGTATTTGTACCTGATGGTATGGGCCCCCTCTGAGGGTCCGAAACACCAATTGCACCACCTCCGCTCTCCACTGTGGAATATCAGAGCTAACTTTGATTCCCTTAGGAGTCTAGTTACAGGCTGCTGAGTTGAATTCACTTTGGGCCAATGGTGCACCAGCACTGGGGCTCCCCTACTATAAATTGCTAAGAGCTGAAATCACAAAAGAGCTGATGTTATTAAGAGCTGAGATCACTGAGGCTATGTTAACTAGTGGGGGAGCCTGAAGCTATATTGCTCAGCAGCTGGTGGAGCAATTTGTGGGGACGACTGGAGGAGCAGCGAGCGGTGTGGAGCCTTGCGGGGCCGGTTGGAGTGGCCCTAGGAACGGCGAGCGGAGCTGTTTGCGGGGACGGCTGGAACGGCTCACAGGTCGGTGAGCGGAGCGGAGTGGAGCGGAGCAGCTTGTAGAGCGGAGCAGTTCGTGGGATGGCAGGAAAGTGGACTGGCTCGTGGTAAAGGCTGCGGCGGAACCCCCACGGAGAAACAGACGGCTGGCCAGCCTCGGATCACGTAAGGTGCCCCTTAACACCCTGCGTGCCCCCCCCCCCTTTTACTCTGGGGCTGCACTGACCAGGGGCAGAGACTTTGGGGGTTGTTGAACTTTTGGGACTTTGCGTGGTTGCTGGACCCCAGAGACTTTGGGGATGTTGGACTTTGGGGACTCTGGGTGATTTTTGGGTTGCTGGATTCAAGAACCAAAGGGAAAGGACACAGCCCAATTTGCTGGGGTGGGTTTTGCTCATGGTTTGTGTTATGAATCCTGTTTGTGGTGTTTTTCCAATTTTATGCTGATGTCGTTTACCTCATGTCATTAAACATTGTCTGCTACACTCAGACTCCGTGCTTGCGAGAGGGGAAGTATTGCCTCTTAGAGGTACCCAGGGGGGTGGTATGTAATTGTCCCAGGTCACTGGGTGGGGGCTCGAGCCGGTTTTGCATTGTGTTATTGAAACGGAACCCCTAGATACAGAACCCGGCCCTTGTTGCTGCCAACTTAGATGGGCAGAAGGGTTACAATCAGATGCAGCATTGAAACACTATTGTGTTACACTCAGAGAGGTGAAATGCATTGAGTTGAATGTAAGGCCTCTGTACCTCAAAGCAGCATCCTGGAACCCCCATATTCACCACTGTCAGATCATTATGATATGTTTAGTACAAAGTATGCCTTGTGAGGTATCATTTTAAAAGTCTTGATCTGTTGGATTGTATGTGTTATTGTATGTGAAGTTATGAATTATTGCTATATGTGTTACTAAAATATGCTGTTGGGTTGGGAACACCACAACTAGCCTTTCAGGTACAACAATGGAGTAGCCAGACAGCGGTTAATGGCTCATCAACACCCATCAAGGAAATAATCCACTATCCAGAGACTGTGTACAGTGGAGACTGCTTGACCAATGGGGACTGACTGACCCCCACGTCACAGCAAAAGATCTTTCCACCAAGCTGGAAGAAACTATAAAAGAAGGGGGTCCCAGGCTGGAAAAGAGTCCCAGCTGGTGTATTTAGGAATTAGACCAGGGGTCTCAAACACACGGCTCGCGGGCCGCATGTGGCCCGCAGGGCTCTTGCATGTGGCCCACCAAGCTCCTCGCGCCTGCCCCCCCCTGCCTGCGGGATTGCCCCCTGTGGCGTTGCGAGCCCCGTGCCGCTCTCTGAAGCAGCTGGCAGCGCCCCTTCAGGCAGGGGGGAAGGAGGAAGGAGGCAGAGGGCTCCTGCATTGCCTCCTTCCAGGCACCGCCCCCCGCAGCGCCCATTGGCTGGGAACAGGGAACCACGGCCCCCACCCTATAACTTCATGAAAACTAATGAAGAATTGTTGTATACTGTTACATTGCAATTTACATCGCATGTATCCCGGTAATTACATTTGCCCATCAAATGCGATTGGAGCCTTGGAAATGTAAATGAAGAACATGCTAACTTCAAAGCACGGGTCATTGTGTTTGACAAAGGGAAATCCACAGACCCTGTCTGCGTTTAGTTAACAGAGGAAAAACCCATGCTGTGATGGAAACACTTGCCATATTGCTTTCCGAGGAAGACAGCTATTAGAATGTATCCAGGGAATGGTTCTGTATCACTGAGCTCTTTGGACACTCTGGCCTGGTCTACACTATGACTTTAATTCGGATTTAGCAGCGTTAAATCGAATTAACCCTGCACCCGTCCACACAACGGAGCCATTTATTTCTAAATAAAGGGCTCTTAAAATCGATTTCTGTACTCCACCCCGACGAGCGGAGTAGTGCCAAAATCGATTTTGTCATTTCGAATTAGGGTTAGTGTGGCCGCAATTCGATGGTATTGGCCTCCGGGAGCTGTCCCAGAGTGCACCATTGTGACCGCTCTGAACAGCAATCTGAACTCGCATGCACTGGCCAGGTAGACAGGAAAAGCCCCAGGAAAATTTGAATTTCATTTCCTGTTTGCCCAGCGTGGAGAGCACAGGTGACCACAGATAGCTCAGCTCATCAGCACATGTAACCATGCAGGCTGATAATCGAAAAAGAGCACCAGCATGGACCGTACGGGAGGTACTGGATCTGATCGCTATATGGGGAGAGGATTCAGTGCTAGCAGAATTTCGTTCAAAAAGACGAAATGCCAAAAATTTTGAAAAAATCTCCAAGGGCATGATGGAGAGAGGCCACAATAGGGACTCAGATCAGTGCCGCGTGAAAGTCAAGGAGCTCAGACAAGCCTATCAAAAAACAAAGGAGGCAAACGGTCGCTCCGGGTCAGAGCCGCGGACATGCCGCTTCTACGCCGAGCTGCATGCAATTCTAGGGGGGGCCGCCACCACTACCCCACCTGTGACCGTGGCTTCCGGGTCGGGGATAGTCTCATCAGCTACACCTGAGGATTCTGCGGATGGGGAAGAGGAGGAGGAGGAGGAGAACAAGCTTGCAGAGAGCACCCAGCACTCCGTTCTCCCCAACAGCCAGGATCTTTTTCTCAGCCTGACTGAAGTACCCTCCCAACCCTCCCAAGCCCAGTACCCAAGACCATGACCCCATGGAAGGGACCTCAGGTGAGTTTACCTTTTAAAATATAAAACATGGTTTAAAAGCAAGCGTTTTTTAATGATTAATTTGC
Source organism: Terrapene triunguis (assembly GCF_002925995.2). NCBI lineage: Eukaryota > Metazoa > Chordata > Testudines > Emydidae > Terrapene > Terrapene triunguis. The sequence continues at coordinate 19,036 of NW_020689933.1, forward strand.
CCTGAGGACTTGGGATGCATTTGCGGCCAGTACAGCTACTGGAAAAGTCTGTTAACGTGTCTGGGGATGGAGCGGAAATCCTCCAGGGACATCTCCATGAAGCTCTCCTGGAGGTACTCCAAAAGCCTTGCCACAAGGTTTCTGGGCAGTGCAGCCTTATTCCGTCCTCCATGGTAGGACACTTGACCACGCCATGCTTGCAGCAAGTAATCTGGTATCATTGCCTGACAAAGCCTGGCAGCGTATGGTCCCGGTGTTTGCTGGCATTCAAGCAACATCCGTTCTTTATCTTGCTGTGTAATCCTCAGGAGAGTGATATCGCTCATGGTAACCTGATTGAAATACGGGAACTTAATTAAGGGGACAGAGGTGGCCGTTCCTACTGGGCTGTTTGCCTGTGGCTGAAAAGAAATCCTTCCCTGCAGTTAGCCAAGCACGGGAGGGGGGAATTGGCCCTGAGCTTTTCGCGTTTGGCTAGCAGGGATCTTCCCTGTTACTAGCCACGCGGTCGGGGGAGGGGTACATTGATCATCCCAGGGAATTCATGGCGGGAGGGGGGGGCGGGGGTGTTAGTTTGGTTTCTGCAGGGATCTTCCCTGATACCTGCCACGCGGTCGGGGGAGGGATAAAGCGATCATCCCAGAGAATGGGATTTTTTTCGTTTTTTTCAACCCTCCGTCCAGCAGCTGCAAATTTTTCAAGCCTCCCTCCTCCGTTTCGAAGGCTATCTCAGATAAGGCGGCGTAGAAAGAGGACGCGAGACGACATGTTCACAGAAATAATGGAATCCACCCGCAATGAAAGAGCTCATTTGAATGAGTGGAAGGACACTGTATCTAAATTTAGGAAAGATGCCAGTGAACGTGAGGTCATGAGGGACGCTCGAGATGAGAGGTGGCAGGCTGCAACGCTGGGGCTGCTGCGTGAGCAAACGGACATGCTCCGGCGTCTGGTGGAGCTTCAGGAACGGCAGCAGGATGACAGAGTGCCGCTGCAGCCGCTGTGTAACCTCCCTCCCCCCTCACCATGTTCCATATCATCCTCACCCAGATGTGTAAGAATACGGGGGTGGAGGCTCCGTGCACCATCCCACTCCACCCCAGGGGACAGCCCAACCAAAAGGCTGTCATTATATTGAATTTGTTCAGTGGCCTTTTACTTCCCTCCTATCCTCCTCCCAAACCTCACCCAGATTACCTTCTTGGTTCTCTCCCTATGTTTATAATCACTTAATAAAGAATACATGATTTTTAAACGATAGTGACTTTATTTCCTTTGAAAGAAAGCTGGGGGAACGGGGAGGGTGGGTTCCTTACAGAGAATGAATGAGTCAATAAAGGGGGCTGGTTTTCATGAAGGGAGAAACAAACAGAAATTTCACACTGTAGCCTGGCCAGTCATGAAACTGGTTTTCAAAGCTTCTCTGATGCACAGCGCTTCCTGGTGTGCTCTTCTAATCGCCCTGGTGTCTGGCTGCGCGTAATCAGCAGCCAGGCAATTTGCCTCAGCCTCCCACCCTGCCATAAAGGTCTCCCCCTTACTTT
>NW_020689934.1:0-3345 GCF_002925995.2 Terrapene triunguis
GAAAAATATATGTTTGGAATCCAAGTAGCCATAATCCCTTGGGTAATGCTGGGCCTACGTACACCCATAAAAGGAGTATTATGCTGAAGCAGGCAAGATTATGCAAAAAGGAAAATATTGTGTAACTGGGTCACCAGCTTTGATGGTCTGTTGCACCATCTTTCCCTATAGAATGCTGCAGGCTGTCCCATGTAGGGATCTGTGAAGTTAGCATGTCATAACACGAATGACAAGATGACTTGGAGTATGTCCATGTACTCACTACTATGCATTAGCAGATCGCATTGCTGTGGAATGCAGACAACTAGACTGCAGTGTGTTAATGCCTTACCATACTGGGATAAAGTAACCAGGTGAAGCAATTTGCCTTGCTGATCTTTTGTTGTGTGTTTGTGCCTTTTATGGATGACTGAATAACCTTCGGACAGCCTGAGTTGTAGTATGATCAAACTATTATCATCATATAGTGATATCAGAACTGTGTCTTAACATTCGGGTAATGCCGCTAACTGCATAAAAATAGTTGATATGGAAGCCTTGTACTTACAGGAGCCACTAAAAGTTGCTCTTATGTCAGAGAGTGATACTGTGTTTAATCAATGCTCCACAGTCACCTGTCCGGTGGGAAATGTTTATAGGTTGGGAATTTTTGGGTGTTTCATGATTAATGTGATGTTCTTATGTTCAGGGACCAAAGGGAAAAGCTAAGAACAAAAATTAAGGTTGGGTGAAACTGCAGCTTTTCAGGTTCTCACTTCAATAAGCAAAAAAAAAAAATGTGTTTCAGAAACACTGCCAGGTGGTGTTTCCAACATGAAATGTGCTTCTCTGGACCAGCAGCTGCTGAGAAAAACTGACAGGTCTGCCACAAGATACAATTTATACACTGTCACTCAGATATTGTTCATAACTTTGCAGTCTGGTTGACTGCCTATTACAGAAGTACACGTTGCTTATAGTTGTTTAGAAATGTGATCAGAAATAGCACAAAGATACTGACCGTATACAATTACACATCTCTTACCTGTGGAGCCTGCAAATTCACTGTCTGTACTAGAGAAATACTTAGGCCTGGTCTACACTATGACTTTAATTCGGATTTAGCAGCGTTAAATCGAATTAACCCTGCACCCATCCACACAACGAAGCCATTTATTTTGAAATAAAGGGCTCTTAAAATCGATTTCTGTACTCCTCCCCGACGAGCGGAGTAGCGCCAAAATCGATATTGTCATTTCGAATTAGGGTTAGTGTGGCCGCAATTCGATGGTATTGGCCTCCGGAAACTATCCCACAGTGCACCATTGTGACCGCTCTGGACAGCAATCTGAACTTGGATGCACTGGCCAGGTAGACAGGAAAAGCCCCGCGAACATTTGAATTTCATTTCCTGTTTGCCCAGCGTGGAGAGCACAGGTGACCACAGATAGCTCAGCTCATCAGCACAGGTAACCATGCAGGCCGATAATCGAAAAAGAGCACCAGCATGGACCGTACGGGAGGTACTGGATCTGATCGCTATATAGGGAGAGGATTCAGTGCTAGCAGAACTTCGTTCGAAAAGACGAAATGCCAAAACTTTTGAAAAAATCTCCAAGGGCATGATGGAGAGAGGCCACAATAGGGACTCAGATCAGTGCCGCGTGAAAGTCAAGGAGCTCAGACAAGCCTATCAAAAAACAAAGGAGGCAAACGGTCGCTCCGGGTCAGAGCTGCGGACGTGCCGCTTCTACGCCGAGCTGCATGCAGTTCTAGGGGGGCCGCCACCACTACCCGACCTCTGACCATGGATTCCGAGGCGGGAATAATCTCATCAGCTACACCTGAGGATTCTGCGGACGGGGAAGAGGAGGAGGAGGAGGAGGAGGAGGACGAGCTTGCGGAGAGCACCCAGCACTCTGTTCTCCCCAACAGCCAGGATCTTTTTCTCAGCCTGACTGAAGTACCCTCCCAACCCTCCCAAGCCAGTATCCAAGACCATAACCCCATGGAAGGGACCTCAGGTGAGTTTACTTTTTAAAATATAAAACTAGTTTTAAAAGCAAGCGTTTTTTAATGATTACTTTGCCCTGAGGACTTGAGATGCATTCGTGGCCAGCACAGCTACTAGAAAAGTTAACGTGTCTGGGGATGGAGCGGAAATCCTCCAGGGACATCTCCATGAAGCTCTCCTGGAGGTACTCCAAAAGCCTTTGCAGAAGGTTTCTGGGCAGTGCAGCCTTATTCCGTCCTCCATGGTAGGACACTTGACCACGCCACGCTAGTAGCAAGTAATCTGGTATCATTGTATGACAAAGCCTGGCAGCGTATGGTCCCGGTGTTTGCTGGCATTCAAGCAACATCCGTTCTTTATCTCACTCTGTAATCCTCAGGAGATTGATATCGCTCATGGTAACCTGGTTGAAATACGGGAATTTAATTAAGGGGACAGAGGTGGCCGTTCCTACTGGGCTGTTTGCCTGTGGCTGAAAAGAAATCCTTCCCTGCAGTTAGCCAAGTGCAGCGGGGGGGGGAACTGGCCCTGAGCTTTTCGCATTTGGCTAGCAGGGATCTTCCCTGTTACCAGCCACGCGATGGGGGGAGGGGTACAGCGATCATCCCAGATAATTCATGGCGGGAGGGGAGGGGGCGGGGGGCTAGTTTGGTTTCTGCAGGGATCTTCCCTGATACCAGCCACGCGGTGGGGGGAGGGATAAAGTGATCATCCCAGAGAATTGGATGGGGGAAGTTTAGTTTGTTTTCTGCTGCTGAAGGTTAACAGGAAAACCGCAGCAGTCAACGGGCTTTGCTTGGTATGTGGGAAAGGAGGGCGCAGAAGCCAAAAGACAATGGCTTACCATGGCCGCATGCAAGTCGAATTCTGTTGCCCAGACCTGCATCTGTGATCTCTAACACCAAAGCCACAGGCACTCAATATTAAGATGGAAAATGCGACCTGGTACTGAAATCACATGTGCTATGTAATGTGAATAGTGTTGTTCACCATGAAAGAGTATAAGCATTGTTCTGTAAAATGTATCATTTTAAAAACTTCTGTCCTTTTTTTCAACCCTCCCTCCATCAGCTGCAAATTTTTCAAGCCTCCCTCCTCCGTCCCGAAGGCTATCTCACATAAGGCGTCGGAGAAAGAGGACGCGAGAGGAGATGTTCACGGAAATAATGGAATGCACCCGCAATGAAAGAGCTCATTTGAATGAGTGGAAGGACACGGTATCTAAATTTAGGAAAGATGCCAATGAACGTGAGGTCATGAGGGACGCTCGAGATGAGAGGTGGCAGGCTGCAACGCTGGGGCTGCTGCATGATCAAATGGACATGCTCCGGTGTCTGGTGGAGCTTCAGGAA
>NW_020689935.1:0-4415 GCF_002925995.2 Terrapene triunguis
GTACTGCACAGATGGATTTAAAGGAAAACTTTTAAGGCTAAGAAAGCTATTTGGATCTGATGTCCTGTCCAAAATCTAGTGTGGATAATCACTTTCCATCTACCTAAATTACCCATCATTTCAAGGTGGTGTTCTGAGGCCTTAATGACATTAGAAAGGGTACTAGCAAATCTTCCCAGTGGAGATGCAGGTACATGGGCAAAAAAGTGTTTTTGCAGGTAAAGTTTATTTTGTTCAAGGAACAGATATAAGCTGTGTCATTTAAAAAAAACGTGTGTCTAAACTAGGGCTTTTGCTGGCCCAGCTATGTTAATTACAGGTGTGATTTTTTCACACTCCTAACCAACATAGCTAAGTTGGCAAATTTTTAATGTAGACCAAGCCTTACCTTCCTGTCCTACAATGGCAGTGTTTCTGTATAGTTCTAATGTTAGGGTATGTCTACACTACAAAATTAGGTCGGATTTATAGAAGCCGGTTTTATAGAAACCGGTTGTATGCAGCCGATTGTGTGTGTCCCCACATAAAATGATCTAAGTGCATGAAGTCGGCGGACCGCGTCCACAGTACCGAGGCTAGCGTCGACTTCCGGCGCATTGCACTATGGTACCTATCCCACAGTTCCCGGAGTCTCTGGCGCCCATTGGAATTATGGGTTGAGATCGCAATGCCCGAATGATGCAAAGCAGTGCCGCGAGGGGTTCTGGGTACATTGCGTCAGGCCCCTCCCCCGCCGTCACAGCAACGGCAGACAATAGATTCGTGCCTTTTTACCTGGGTTACCTGTGCAGACAACATACCACGCCAAGCATTGAGCCCGCTCAGCTCACCGTCACCATATGTCTTCCGGGTGCCGGCAAACGTGGGACTGCATTGCTAAACAGCAGCAGCAGCTTACTGCCTTTTGGCGGTAGACGGTGCAGCATGACTGGTAGCCTTCATTGGCAATCTGGGTGCTGGCAGCCGTGGGGCTGGCAGCCGTAGGGCTGCATTGCACCAGCCCCTTGCCTTTTGGTAGAAGATGGTTTATTACGACTGGTAACCGTCGTCGTCGTACTGCAGTGGCTGTCAATCATGGGCACCCGGGCAGACAATGATGGTTATCAGTCGTAGTATGCTATTTTCTGCCATGCGCCCTGTTGGCTCATTGCACGTTAGCAGAGTCGTAGTATGCTATTTTCTGCCAAGTGCCCAGTATTGTCTGCTAAGCACCCAGAAGAGGCCGATGGCGATCTGGGTGCTGGCAGACATGGGGCTGGCAGACGTGGGGCTAGATTGCTACACAGCAGCAACCCCTTGCCTTTTGGGCAGTAGATAGCATATTACGATTGGTATCCATCATTGTCTTATTGCAGTGGGAATCAGATGGTGCAATAGACCTGAAGGCTTACTGCCAAGTGCCCAGTATTTGCTGCCAAGCACCCAGAAAATGCCAAGGGCTATCAGTCATGCTGCACCGTCGTCTTAAGATGTAAAAAATAGATTTATTCTGCATTCATTTGCTTCCTCCCTCCCTCCTGCTAAACCCAGGCTTTTGAGTTCAATCTTTGGGGGGGGGCATTCTGTGTGACAGTTGTTTGTGTTTCTCCCTGATGCAAAGCCACTTTTCTTTATTTTAATTCCCTGTACCTGTTCGCCATGTCGTCACTCGCCCCTCCCTCCCTCTCTCCCTCTCTCCCTCCCTCCCTTCTTCCCCTGGTCCGTCAGATACTACTTTCGCGCCTTTTTTCAGACCAGACGCCATAGCCAGCACTGGGATCATGGAGCCCGCTCAGATCACCGCGGCAATTATGAGCACTATGAACACCACGCGCATTGTCCTGGAGTATATGCAGAGCCTCCTGGACATGCCAAAGCAAAACCAGGACCAGCTGAGGAGGAGGCGATTGCAGCGCGGCGACGATAGTGATGAGGAAATTGACATGGACCTCTCACAAGGCACAGGCCCCAGCAATGTGGAAATCATGGTGTTACTGGGGCAGGTTCATGCCGTGGACCGCCGATTCTGGGCCCGGGAAACAAGCACAGACTGGTGGGACCGCATCGTGTTGCAGGTCTGGGACGATGCCCAGTGGCTGCGAAACTTTCGCATGCGTAAGGGCACTTTCATGGAACTTTGTGACTTGCTTTCCCCTGCCCTGAAGCGCCAGAATACCAGGATGAGAGCAGCCCTCACAGTGGAGAAGCGAGTGGCGATAGCTCTGTGGAAGCTTGCAATGCCAGACAGCTACCGGTCAGTCGGGAATCAATTTGGAGTGGGCAAATCTACTGTGGGGGCTGCTGTGATCCAAGTTGCCAGGGCAATGAGAGACCTGGTGATATCAAGAGTAGTGACTCTGGGAAACGTGCAGACCATAGTGGATGGCTTTGCTGCAATGGGATTCCCAAACTGTGGTGGGGCGATAGACGGAACCCATATCCCTATCTTGGCACCGGAGCACCAAGCCACCGAGTACATAAACCGCAAGGGGTACTTTTCAATGCTGCTGCAAGCCCTGGTGGATCACAAGGGACGTTTCACCGACATCAACGTGGGCTGGCCGGGAAGGGTACATGATGCTCGCGTCTTCAGGCAGTCTGCTCTGTTTAGAAAGCTGGAGGAAGGGACTTTCTTCCCGGACCAGAAAATAACCATTGGGGATGTTGAAATGCCTATCGGTATCCTTGGGGACCCAGCCTACCCCTTAATGCCATGGCTCATGAAGCCGTACACAGGCAGCCTGGACAGTAGTCAGGACCTGTTCAACTACAGGCTGAGCAAGTGCCGAATGGTGGTGGAATGTGCATTTGGGCGTTTAAAAGCGCGCTGGCGCAGCTTACTGACTCGCTCAGACCTTAGCGAAAAGAATATCCCCATTGTTATTGCTGCTTGCTGTGCGCTCCACAATATCTGTGAGAGTAAGGGGGAGACATTTATGGCGGGGTGGGAGGTAGAGGCAAATCGCCTGGCCGCTGATTACGCGCAGCCAGACACCAGGGCGGTTAGAGCAGCACAGCATGGCGCTGTGCGCATCAGAGAAGCGTTGAAAACCAGTTTTGTGACTGGCCAGGCTACGGAGTGAAACTTCTGTTTGTTTCTCCTTGGTGAACCCTCCGCCCCTCCCCCCCCACCCGGTTAACTGTACTTCCCTGCAAACCAACCACCCCACCCTCCCCTACTACCCTCCCCCCTTCGAGCACCACTTGCAGAGGCAATAAAGTCATTGTTACTTCACATTCATGCATTCTTTATTAATTCATCACACAACTAGGGGGATAATTGGAAAGGTAGCACGGGATGGGTGGGGGAGGAGGGAAGGAAAAGGACACACTCCAATTTAAAACTTTAAAACTTATTGCACTGGAAATCATCTAGGGTGGAGTGAGTGGGTGGCCGAAGGCCCCCCTACCGTGTTCTTGGGCGTCTGGGTGAGGAGGCAATGGGACTTGGGGAGGAGGGCTGTTGGTTACAGAGGGGCTGTAGCGGCGGTCTCTGCTCCTGCTGCCTTTCCTGCAGCTCAACCATACACAGGAGCATATCACTTTGATGCTCCAGCAGCCGGAGCATCGACTCTTGCTTTCTGAGTACAAGTTGACGCCACCTCTCCTCTTCAGCCCGCGTTTCAGCACGCAACTTCTCCTCTTGAGCACGCAACTTCTCCTCTTCAGCCCGCGATTCAGCACGCCACCTCTCCTCTCGCTCATATTGGGCTTTTTTAAAATCAGTCATTGACTGCCTCCACGCATTCTGCTGTGCTCTGTCAGCGTGGGAGGCAGTCTGTAGTTCAGTAAACATTTCGTCACGTGTCCTTCGCTTCCTTCTTCGAATATTCACTAGCCTCTGCGAAGGAGTAAGATTTGCAGCTGGTGGAGAAGGGAGAGGTTGTTAAAAAAGATACATTTTAGAGAACAATGGGTACACTCTTTCACGTTAGATTTTGCTGTTCACAACATCACACAGCACATGTGCTTTCGTTAAAAGGTCGCATTTTTCCTCTTATATTGAGAGTCTCCTGGTTTGGTGTGAGAGATCACTCACGCAGTGCCAGGACACAGATTTCAGCTTGCAGGCAGCCATGGTAAGACATACAGTCTTTGGGCTTTTTTAACCTTCTTAACATGTGGGGATGGTTTCAAACAGTACTGCCCTCATTTCCCATACCAAGCACCCATTTGGTTGGCCATTTAAAATGGGTTTGCAATGTAAAAGGAGGGGCTGCGATTTCAGGTTTAACATGCAGCACAAACCCAACTAACTCCCCTCCCCCCCACACCCAATTCTCTGGGATGGTCACTTCACCCCTCCCCCCCACCGCGTGGTTAACAGCGGGGAATATTTCTGTTCAGCAGAGCAGGAAGGGGCACCTCTGAATGTCCCCTTAATAAAATTGCGCCATTTCAACCAGGTGACCGTGAATGATATCACTCTCCTGAGG
>NW_020689936.1:0-2327 GCF_002925995.2 Terrapene triunguis
ATAAAGTTTATACCACAGGGATTTTGGAAAGATGAATGGCACGCCGCTGAACATTCTCCCTACAAGTGTGTGGGGGCCACCGGCGCCTGGACTGTGGCTGTGCCCCGAGGTCCCGCCCCTGCTCAGGTTATCAAGAGGGAAACTAAAGTGAGGGCCCACTTGCAGGGTTGCCCTGAGGCCATGAGAGGGTGCCAACGCATCATCAGTGATCTACAACCCATCCTGGACAATGATCCCTAGCTTTCACAGACCTTGGGAGGCAGGCCAGTCCTCGCCCACAGACAACCCGCCAACCTTAAGCATATTCTCACCAGCAACCACGCACCGCACCATAACAACTCTAACTCAGGAACCAACCCATGCAACAAAACTCGATGCCAACTCTGCCCACATATCTACACCAGCAACACCATCACAGGACCTAACCAGATCAACTACAACATCACCGGCTCATTCACCTGCACGTCCACCAATGTTATATATGCCATCATGTGCCAGCAATGCCCCTCTGCTATGTACATTGGCCAAACTGGACAGTCACTACGCAAGAGGATAAATGGACACAAGTCAGATATCAGGAATGGCAATATACAAAAACCTGTAGGAGAACACTTCACCTCCCTGGCCACACAATAGCAGATGTAAAGGTAGCCATCTTACAGCAAAAAAACTTCAGGACCAGACTCCAAAGAGAAACTGCTGAGCTCCAGTTCATTTGCAAATTTGACACCATCAGATCAGGATTAAACAAAGACTGTGAATGGCTATCCAACTACAGAAGCAGTTTCTCCTCCCTTGGTGTTCACACCTCAACTGCTAGCAGAGCACCTCACCCTCCCTGATTGAACTAACCTCGTTTATCTCCATACTGATTTATACCTGCCTCTGGAAATTTCCATTACTTGCATCTGAAGAAGTGAGGTTCTTACCCACGAAAGCTTATGCTCCCAATACTTCTGTTAGTCTTAAAGGTGCCACAGGACCCTCTGTTGCTTTTTACAGATTCAGACTAACACGGCTACCCCTCTGATCATTATTACAGCAGCTCTGTGGGGGTGAGGGGGAGCAGAGGAATAATTAAAAAAATAACCAGAAACAGGTAGCTAAAATTGTGTATTTAAGAACTAAATCTATAGAGGTTAAATATTAGAGGATCAGAACCTGATCTGGTATAGATCACTATAGCCTTATTGGCTTCAATGGATGTACACCACTTCACAGCAGCTGAGGATCTAGCTCAGACAGTTTTATATAGGGATTGTTTTTTGTAACCACTATATGCCTGTGTGAACTTTGCTGTCTAATAATGAACCATTTAATTAAAAACTAAACCTTTTAGAAAGTGGAACAGCATAATCCCAGGTGCATCTTCATTAGTCAATATACTGAGGTCAATATACTGAGCATGCCATAGAATGCCAGGCCAAAAAGGACCACCAGATCATCTAGTCTGACCTCCTGCATGTCACAGGCCACCACCACCAGCCAGCATCTGCACATTAAACCCAGTGTAATGACTGATCAATGGACACAGTTATGGTACAGTACATACACTTATACTATAGGTATATAAAATATGCCAATCTAGGGTGTGCTAATGTCAGATAAAAAGACGCAACAAATGGGTCTGTATACCAAAGCATTCCCTCCCACTCCACCCCCTTTCCCCCGCCCCCCCCACAAAATCTCACTTTCCTCCTCACTCCTGCAATCCATGGATAACACTAAAAAGACTGTTATAATCAGTGTCTGGAAAATCCATACACCTAGGCCCATTACTACCACTTTAGGAGCAGCCAAGGTGGGAAGGAAGAACAGAGGCAGTTTTCATCTTTTTTCAGTGTTTCAACTTTTCAGCAGTCAGAGGGAGCATGTTTGTTGGCACTTCACAGCCAGATGCCCAGTAGCTGTGAAACCTAGAGTTTAGAGACTAGGTAGCAATAACATTCCCCTTATAGTACCACAGAGAGGTCCTTGGTGGCAGAAACCCTCCGCAAAAGGCAGTAGCTTGGGAAAAAGAGGAGCAGAGATGTCCAAGCATTTTGTTACCTTATGACAGACTTTTGTCCTAAACAAACAAACCCACCCTTAAATGACAACAGTAAACAAGTGTCCTCCTCCCAGGCACCCTCTCATGGCCTCAGGGCAACCCTGCAAGTGGGCCCTCACTTTAGTTTCCCTCTTGATAACCTGAGCAGGGGCGGGACCTCGGGGCACAGCCACAGTCCAGGCGCCGGTGGCCCCCACACACTTGTAGGGAGAATGTTCAGCGCTTCAAAGGCGGCGTGCCATTCATCTTTCCAAAATCCCTGTGGTATAAACTTTAT
>NW_020689937.1:0-2098 GCF_002925995.2 Terrapene triunguis
GGGAGCCCTGCCTGGCCATGAGCATGGGGCAGAGCGGGGCGCAGGCAAGGAAGGGGCAGGTCAGATCCTGGCCTGGGGAGCAGGGGAGGGGAGTCAGGTCCAGGGCAGTACCAGCCCCCCCTTTATCGGCCCGGCAGGGCTGCTTTCACACTCACCGGCCGCACACCCGCAGCAGGATCATCTCATCCAGCACCGTCATCATGGGGGGCAGCTCCAGGGTCACTTCGAACTTGGGCAGCACTGGGGGGGCAGAGAGGGACGGGGTGAAACCGACCCACAGCCCCGGCTCGGGGGTTTCATCGTGAGCCTCAGCCTTGGAGCTTCTCCCCGGGCCTTGCAGCCCCCCGCCCCCCCCACCAACCTGCCAGCTGGTCGGGAAGGGGAAGGGCCCGGAAATGGAGCGGGGCTGGGAAGAAGCTGCAGATTGCAGCAGTAGGGTTGCCAGGTGTCTGGTTTTACTGGAACGCCCAGTAAAAAAGGGACCCTGGCGGCTCCAGTTGGCACCACAGACCGGGCCATTAAAAGTCTGGTTGGCGGGGCAGTGGGGCTAAGGCAGACTCCCTGTGTGCTATGGCTCTGTGCTGCTCCCAGAAGCAGCGGCATGTCCCCCCTCCAGCTCCTACCCATAGGAGCAGCCAGGGGGCTCCGTACGCTACCCCCACCACAAGCACCCGTGGGGGATCAGGGTGGTGGGAGGCAGTTGGGGGGGTCAGGGGCAGGTGTATGGGGTGAGGGTGGGGGTAGGAGGCAGTTGGGGGCTCAGGCAGGGTGTCTGGGGCAGGGGGGTGGGAGGCAGTTGGGAGGGTCAGGGCAGGGTGTCTGGGGGAGGGTGGGGGTAGGTGGCAGCTGTTTCAAGGGAGACATCAGAGCTCTTCTCTCCCCCTCCCCCGCAGGAGCCAGAGGAGGTTATTTTTGGGGTAGAAGATGGAGAAGGAGCCACTGACATTTCCCTCCCCCTCCCAGCAACACCAGCTCTGGGAAGGGGGTTCTTGTGTGAAGAGCCCCTTGTGCTCCAGGAGGAGCAGAGGTGGGGCTGGGGGGCACAGGGCAGAGATCAGTGGGTTCTGGGCTGGGGCTGGGGGGACAGAGTTAGATGCTGGCGGGTTGGTGAGAAGCTGGAAGCTCCGTCCCATCCGGCAGCCAGCGAGCTCCAGCAGCAGGAGCCGGGATCAGCTCCCACGATAACTTTAGTGACATTTAACTGCCCCCATCCACCTCCCACACACACTGGGGGGAGGCGGGGGGGGCTGCAGAAATCGAATGTCAAACCAAAAACATGAAACAGTCATGGTTCTCACTCATGATGTTGGACCCACGGACACCTCGCCCCAGGGAGACTCAGGAATCCCCCTCACTCCCCACATGTGCCGGAGCCGCAGCCACGGTCGCTGCCCTGGGGCCCGCTGCGCACCGTATTCATCCACGCTGAACGAGTGCCTCGTCCCCTGCGCCTCAATGGCGTACGTCCCCAGGGCCGGCTCTGCAGACAGCGGGAGGGACAGATCCACAATGCCCTGCTGCGGAGTCACATCTCGCCACTGGGCGATGCGGTTCCCGCTGGGATCCTGGCACACGGACACGCCCTGCTCAGCCGCTGTCCCCACACACGGCTCGTCCCCAGCAGCCCCCGAGTGCCTCGTGCTGCCGACGGGGGCTGGATCGACGCCCCGGGGCTCAAATCCTTCTCCGTAGCCTGGAGCAGGCACCGTCGGGCAGGCGCTGGGCAAGGGGCCCCTGCCAATGCCCCTCAGCCCTGACCCGAAGGCCAGGGCCGGCTCCAGGCACCAGCCGAGCAAGCTGGTGCTTGGGGCGGTAGCTTGTAGGAGGCGGCATTCCACCCAATCCTAGGGCAGCACGGCCGCTTTTTTTTTTTGGGGTGTTGTTCTGCTCCGGCTGCCCTGTAGGGCGCGGCGGCACGGACGAAGGGAGCGCCCTGCAGCAAACCCGGCAGGGCAGCCCGCGTCCTTCCCTCCCAGCCGACCGGAGCGGCACAGAGCCCTCCCGGCAGGCGTTGGGGTGGGAGGGGCCGCGAGGCAACGCCCCGCTGAAGCCCTGTCCGCCCCCCTTCTCTCTCTCTCCCCCCCACTCCCTCCCCCTC
>NW_020689937.1:2198-2377 GCF_002925995.2 Terrapene triunguis
TTTTTTTTTTTTTTGCTTGGGGCGGCCAAAAAGCCAGAGCCGGCCCTGCCGAGGGCAGCACCCCTGGGGGGGAACAGGCTCCCGAGGGACACCCCATCTCCAGCCTGGACAAAGCCCAGGGAACTCGCCGTAGGGACCGTTTCCATCTCAGTGCTAGGCCTGTGTGGGTATGTTCCCTG
>NW_020689938.1:0-4267 GCF_002925995.2 Terrapene triunguis
AGTCCTAGAATCTATGAATAAGAGGGGATTTGTAGCAGCCATCTTAGGCCTGGTCTACACTAGGCTTTTATGTCGAATTTAGCGCCGTTATATCGAATTAACCCTGCACCCGTCCACACCAGGAAGCCATTTAGTTCGACATAGAGCTCTCTTTAAATCGATTTCTGTAATCCTCCCCAACGAGAGGAGTAGCGCTAAATTCGAAATGGCCATATCGAATTAGGCTAGGTGTGGATGGAAATCGACGCTAATAGCTCCGGGAGCTATCCCACAGTGCACCACTCTGTTGACGCTCTGGACAGCAGTCTGAGCTCGGATGCTCTGACCAGCCACACCCCCGGGAAAATTTGAATTCATTTTCCTGTCTGGGCAGTTTGAATCTCAGTTCCTGTTTGGACATCGAGGTGAGCTCAGGAGCAGTGGCAACGATGCAGAGCTCTCCAGCAGAGATGGCCGTGCAATCTAATAGAAAGAGGGCCCCAGCATGGACTGATCGGGAAGTCTTGGATCTCATCGCAGTGTGGGGCGATGAGTCCGTGCTTTCAGAGCTGCGCTCCAAAAGAAGGAATGCTAAGATCTACGAGAAGATCTCCAAAGCCATGGCAGAGAGAGGCAACAGCCGGGATGCAACGCAGTGCCGCGTGAAAATCAAGGAGCTGAGACAAGGCTACCAGAAGACCAAAGAGGCAAACGGACGCTCCGGATCCCAGCCCCACACATCCCGTTTCTACGAGGCACTGCATTCCATCCTGGGAGCGGCCGCCACCACTACCCCACCCCTGACCGTGGACTCCGAGGATGGGATATTGTCCGCGGCCGGTTCCTCGTCGGACATGTTAGCGGACGGGGAAGATGAAGAAGGAGATGAGGAGGACGAGGCAGTCGACAGCGCTGGCACCGCTGATTTCCCCGACAGCCAGGAGCTCTTCATCACCCTTACCGAGATCCCGTACCAACCGTCCCCATCCCTTACCCCGGACACAGAATCAGGGGAAGGATCAAGCAGTAAGTGCTGTAAACATGTAAACATTTATTTAAAACAGAACAGTAATATTTATACTATTAACAATGTATGTTTATAAAAGTGCTGTAAACTAGTAAAAAATAATCAGGTACAAAACAGGAATATTTACAAAGGTAACAAATGGGTTTTCATGATTTCTCTGTCTTAGGCTCTTCTCAATTTAGTCCCAAGTATTTTAAAAAATTTTCACAATGTCCGTTACTACATGATTCCGAGGCCCAAGACGCTCCACTCCATAGTCCCAGTGCACCTAGGCGAAAATCCGGTCAATGTGGCCGGGGATTGATGAGAAATCCTCGTAGGAGAACTCCTCGTAGGTCTCGTGGAGGTACATCTCAAGCCTGTTTATGAGGTTCCGGGGTAGGGCGATCTTAGTGGGCCCTCCGTGGTAGCAGACATGTCCCCTCCACGCCACAATCAAGTACTCGGGGATCATGGCCCGACATAGCATGGCGGCATACGGCCCCGGTTTCTGCATGCTTTCCCACAGCATGCGTTCTATCTGGGTGTCCGGGATCCTCAGGAGGGTGATGTCGCTCATGACGCCCTGCTTTGAATTAGGGAGGGGAATGTTAGTATTGGGACTGCTTTACAGCCACGCGGTGGAGGGAGAGGGGCAGCATACAGGGATCTTTCCCTGGGACAGCCGCGAGGGGGTGGGACAGGGGCAGAGTTGATGCTGTCCTGATTGCTGGCAGCAGAGACTGGCATTGCTTTCAATGTGAAAGGAGGCCAGTGCTACTGCTGGAGTTTTAAGCAGCCACAAGTCTACGGCTTACCATTATTGCCCGCTCCAGAAGTTCAGGTCTCCAGCCACAGTTCTCTGATCACTCCAAGACCACCGCAAGTCCACAGGCACTGAAGGCGAGGGCCGAAAATTCGACCTTGTCCTGAGTGCGCATGTGAGAGGTGCAGTGCATGGTCTTGTTCACAGAGAAAGACTAGGTTCTTTGTATACAATTTCATTTATCTGTCTCAGGAATTCACTCCCTTTTTACAATTCACACAGACACATCTGCGACTGTCTCCCAACCCAGCCTGTCAGCACACTCCCAGAGGCTAGCGCAGACTAGGCGGAGGAAGAAGAAGACGCGTGAAGACATGTTCTCAGAACTAATGGGATGCTCCCGAGCCCAGGCAGCCCTGCAGACACAGTGGAGGGAGAACTTGTCACAAATGCACCGAGCAGTCATGGAACGGGAGGAGAGGTGGCGTCAGGAGGACCAACAGGCTACTGAAAAGCTGCTTGGACTAATGAGGGAGCAAACGGACACGCTCCGGCGCCTTGTGGATGTTCTGCAAGAGCGGAGGCAGGAGGACAGAGCCCCGCTGCAGTCTATCTGTAACCGCCCTCACCCGCCACCAAGTCCCACACCACCCTCACCCAAAGTCCAAAGAAGGAGGGGCGGCAAGGGCCGTTAAAACTTTCAGTCAACCCCTGCAGACTGCTCTAGCACTAGAAGGCTGACATTCCCCAAAATTTCATAAGTCCTTTCCTACCCACCTCACACAAGCCCCCGTCCAAGTTTCACCGTCCAAGTTTCATGTCTGGTTCGCAATAAAATGTTTGTTTCTGTTCATTGCTGTTTCAGTCAGGTTCTTTTGAGGGAGAGTCTGTCTGGAGGGGGGAAGGGGCTTGGTAATTGGACAGGACAGTGACCTTTAGCAGGGTACAGAGGCGGTGTCAGGTCCAGCATCAGGACACATACACAGTGCAGTCACTGGTTACCCTGGTCAGTCTGGGAGGTGTTTTCCATGTTCTGGGGGGGGGGGGGTTGCTCTGTGACTTTGTGGCGGGGGAGGGCAGTTACAGATCTTATGCAGCGGTCCTTATCCTGGCTCACAGATCCACGCAGCAGGGGATCTGTAACCCTACCCCCCCTGCCAGAAAGTCACATAGCCGACACATACACACAGTCCCCCCCAGGAGTGCTGGCAGGCTCCATTGAAATAACCAGTCCACCAGTGCGGAGCCTGTCATTCCGGGAGTTTAGAAGCATCATTTGCATCAGAACACTAAACCCGCCCCCCGCCACAGTCTGCGTCCCCGGTTTAAAATATTCCCGCGAAAACAGCAATACAGACAACGGTGTTAATTAACAAAATAGAAATGATTTTATTTTTTGGGAAGGGGAAGGGGGTGAAGGGGGTATGTAACTGGAGAGGATAGTCAAAATGAACTGGGTAAAGAAACGGGGGCAGGTTCAGCTTTTCTGTCCACAAACTGAAAAGTCACTGGTTGCCCTGCTCACTCAGGAACCTAGCTTTCAAAGCCTCCCGGATGCACAGGGCGTCCCGCTGGGATCTTCTAATGGCCCGGCTGTCTGGCTGGACGTAATCAGCAGCCAGGCTATTTGCCTCTAGCTCCCACCCCGCCATAAAGGTCTCCCCCTTGCTCTCACACAGATTGTGGAGCACACAGCAAGCTGCAATAACGATGGGGATATTGGTTTCACTGAGATCACAGCGAGTGAGTAAGCTTCTCCATCTCCCTTTGAGACGGCCAAAATCACACTCCACCACCATTCTGCACTTGCTCAGCCGGTAGTTGAACAGTTCTTTTTCTGTGTCCAGGGCGCCAGTATAGGGCTTCATGAGCCAGGGCATTAGCGGGTAGGCTGGGTCCCCGATGATGACTCTAGGCATCTCCACATCCCCAAGAGTTATTTTGTGGTCTGGGAAGTAAATACCTTCCTGCAGCCGTCTAAACAGACCAGAGTTCCTGAACACGCGAGCGTCATGAACCTTGCCCGGCCATCCGACGTAGATGTTTGTAAACCGTCCCCGATGGTCCACCAGTGCTTGCAGCACCATTGAAAAGTAGCCCTTTCTATTGATGTACTGGCTGGCCTGGTGGTCCGGTCCCAGGATAGGGATGTGAGTCCCATCGATAGCCCCACCGCAGTTTGGGAATCCCATCGCGGCAAAGCCATCTATGATGACCTGCGCGTTTCCCAGGGTCACTACCTTTGGGAGCAGTACCTTCACGATTGCATTGGCTACTTGCATCACAACAACCCCCACGGTAGATTTGCCCACACCAAAGTGGTTCGCAACCGACCGGTAGCTGTCCGGCGTTGCAAGCTTCCAGAGGGCTATGGCCACTCGCTTCTCAACTGTGAGGGCTGCTCTCATCCTGGTATTCTGGCGCTTCAGGGCAGGGGACAGCAACTCACAAAGTTCGAGGAAAGTCCCCTTCCGCATGCGAAAGTTTCGCAGCCACTGGGATTCATCCCAGACCTG
>NW_020689939.1:0-1670 GCF_002925995.2 Terrapene triunguis
GGAAGCCCAAAACTGTAACCGAGGCGGGGGAGATTGGAGCCAAATGGGTGGAGGTGACAGAAAAGAAAAAAGCTAGTAGCAGTTGGAGTGAATATCAGAAGGGGCAAGCCGAAACAAAACCTTATCACCGGGGACAACCCAAGGCCCCACCCACATCCCAAGGGAAACCCCAGACGCACCCCACCCCACCAGTCTCCACCAACCAACATCGCCCCGGTGATACCTTAGCAGGGCGATGTTTTAAATGTAATGAACTGGGGCATATAAAGGCTCACTGCCCCAAGAACCCCAACCGATTACAGTTCATTACACCCCAGTCACACCAAAGATCCCCAGACCCAGATGCCTCTCTCATACCCTCGGAGCGAAGGGAAACCTTGAGAGTGGGCGGTAAGAAGGTTATCGCTTGGAGGGATACTGGGGCACAAGTGTCAACTATCCACCAATCCCTAGTGGACCCCAAACTCATCAACCCGGAGGCTACAGTGACAATTCAACCCTTCGTGTCACAGTCTGTAACCTTGCCTACAGCCCAGTTGCATGTCCAGTACAAGGGCTGGGCAGGAATGTGGACTTTTGCAGTCTATGACAATTATCCCATCCCCATGCTGCTGGGGGAAGACTTGGCCAACCATGTGAAGCTAGCCAAGAGGGTGGGAATAGTCACCCGCAGCCAGGCTAAGCAAGCTTTCACCCCCATCCCTGTTCCTGAGCCGTCCACCAGGGCCCCGTCTGTGTTACCGGAGACCCAAACACAGGTGGTGGAACCGGATCCCCTGCCAACGACTGCAACAGCCGTAGTGGATCCAATCCCAGAGACCCAGCCAAAGCCAGTCCCGGAACCGGAACTGGCAACGCAACCAGCACCAGAACCATTGCCGGCACTGAGTCCAGCGCTTGCAAACCCGTCTACAACTCCAATGCCAGAGGGCACCAGCGAGCCTGAACTGGCGGAAGCAGCAGATAACCCTACCCAAGAGGCTCAGCCAGAGCCTGAGATACCACATAGTGCACCAGCGGACAGCGGTTCACAGTCAATGGAAACAGTCCCAGCACCTGCATCGCTTCCAGAGGGACCAAGCCCCAGTCCACAGTCCAAGGAGGAACTGATGTCTCCAGCATCAAGGGAACAGTTCCAGGCCGAGCAGGAAGCAGATGACAGCCTTCAGAAAGCTTGGGCGGCGGCGCGGAGCACCCCACCGCCTCTCAGCTCTTCTAACCGATCCCGGTTTGTTGTAGAAAAAGGACTTTTATACAAGGAGACTCTTTCTGGTGGGCACCAGGAAGACTGGCATCCTCAAAGACAGTTGGTAGTTCCCACTAAGTATCGGGTAAAGCTCTTGAGCTTAGCCCATGATCATCCCAGTGGCCATTCTGGGGTGAACAGAACCAAAGACCGGTTGGGGAAGTCCTTCCACTGGGAGGGAATGGGCAAGGACGTTGCTAATTATGTCCGGTCTTGTGAGGTGTGCCAACGAGTGGGAAAGCCCCAAGACCAGGTTAAAGCCCCTCTCCAGCCACTACCCATAATTGAGGTCCCATTTCAGCGAGTAGCTGTGGATATTCTGGGTCCTTTCCCAAAGAAGACACCCAGAGGAAAGCAGTACGTACTGACTTTCATGGATTTTGCTACCCGATGGCCGGAAGCTGTACCCTTAAGCAACACCAAG
>NW_020689940.1:0-2783 GCF_002925995.2 Terrapene triunguis
GAGTAAGTCTCCAAACCCTGGGAAGTCCCTCCCTATGAGCACCGGGTATGGGAGTTTAGGGACTACACCTGCTGCTACCTCAGTTGTGTTCCCCTGAATCTCGATTTTTACTGGGATGGTAGGGTAATAACCAACTGTCCCATGGACACAGGTTATCCCCGTATGCTTAGCCCACAGTAGCTGACTATGCTTCATGAGCTTCCCCGAGACAAGCGTGATAGCACTCCCCGAATCAACCAGTGCTGTGGTCTCTACCCCATTTAGTTTCACTGGTCTGGTATACATATGTGGGGTTAGTGAGACCCCCACAAGGTGGATTAGGGAGCATGGGTTTGCCCAGTTCCCCAGGTTACACTGCATAGGCTCCTCAGCATTGGGACACTGTGCAGCTATGTGACCCCACTCCCCACAGACATAGCATCTGTATGGAGCCCTAGGCATTCCCAGGTATCTTGGTTTGGGCAGTCTAACATCCCGATCCTCTTCTCCCTCAGTGCTTCGACTTTTTGTGGCCTCTAGTGGGCCTTCAGCCCCTCTCTTTTTCCACCTGGGCCCTCTTGGTGGCCCAGTCACCCGAGCTTTGGGGCTTGGTGCTGCTAATTTAACCCGGGGTGCCTCTTCCTTAACTGGTCGGGTCAGCTCCCTTGCGGTCCTTCGCCTCTCTACCAATGCAACGACCTCATCGTAGGTGCAGGGTTCATTCTGGCTTACCCAGGCGCGAATGTCTTGCGGTAGTCCCCTCATGTATTGGTCAATGACCAGAACCTCTAGTATCTCTTCCGGATTCCGGGACTCAGTTCGCAACCACTTTCGTGCAAGATGGATGAGGTCATACAATTGGGACCGCGGGCTTTTGTTTTCCTGGTACCTCCACTCGTGATACCGCTGGGCCCGCACTGCAGTTGTTACCCCAAATCTGGCCAGGATCTCTGCTTTCAGCTGGGGGTAGTCTGCTGCAGCCTCTTCAGGCAGATCATGGTAGGCCTTCTGGGCCTCCCCACACAGGAATGGGGCAAGGATGCCAGACCACTGATCTCGAGGCCAGGCCTCCCGTAGGGCTGTCCTCTCAAAGGCCAGAAGGTATACCTCTACATCATCCTCCTGTGTCATTTTCTGCAGCCAATGGCTGGCCCGTATGAGCCGCATCCCATCATGGCCACAGTTCAGCTCTGTAAGGGTCTTTACCTGGCTTACCAGTTCTCGCAACATAGCTCGGTCTTGAGCAGCCTGGTCCATCAGCAGGCGATTAGTCTCTTGCTGCAGCCGCACTGCCTCCTGTTGGGCGGCTGCCTGGACACGGGTAGCCTCCTGCTGGGCCGCCGTAGCTTGTATCAGTGCCTGCACTACGTCATCCATTGTGGTGGGGGGAACCCCCCCCCCTTTTTTTTTAAATCACCCTCCTTCTTCCACCGCGCTGTGCATCCCAAATCCCACTCCTGACACCAGTTGTGACAAAGGTCCTCCTCTACCTTGGTGGGTCCTGCGCTTATTGGCAGATTTGCTCGCTTCACAGATTCACCCTGTGGGTCAGGAAACAGTCCAGAGGCCTTCCCCTCTGGTGGAAGCTATAGTCCAGGTCAATTCCTCCTGTGTTTGATCAGGAGTTGGGAGGTATGGGGGGAACCCGGGCCCACCCTCTACTCCGGGTTCCAGCCCAGGGCCCTGTGGACTGCAGCTGTTTAGAGTGCCTCCTGGTACAGTTGCACGACACTACAACTCCCTGGGCTACTTCCCCACGGCCTCCTCCTAACACCTTCTTTGTCCTCACCACCGGACCTTCCTCCTGATGTCTGATAACGCTTGTACTTCTCAGTCCTCCAGCAGTACGCCTACTCACTCTCAGCTTCTTGCACACCTCTTGCTCCCAGTTCCTCACATGCACTTCCTCTCCTCTGGCTCCCCCTGGCTTGACTGGAGTGAGCCCTTTTATAGCATCAGAGGGGCCTTAATTAGAGTCAGGTGCTTAACTGCCTCACCTGACTCTTAGCAGGTTAATTGGAGTCAGGTGGTCTATTAGCCTGGAGCAGCCCCTGCTCTGGTCACTCAGGGAACAGAAAACTACTTATCCAGGGGCCAGTATATCTCCCTTCTGCTACTCTGCTGTTCCCAACTGGTCTGGGTCTGTCACATATCCCTCCCCCGTGCTCAACACCAAGGGGTTGGGCAGCTTGGGATGCCAGACAGTGTACACGTGATAAGCCATCGGCGTTGCCATGGCAACTCCCTGCTCTGTGCTATATGCAGAACTGGAAAGGTTGGAGGGATAAGAACCACCTGGTTATCCAGTTAACCGGACAGTCCCTCCGCAAAAGAATAAATCGGACATCAGGAATGGTAACATACATAAGCCAATAAGTGAACACTTCAATCTCCCTGGTCATTCTATTACAGATTTAAAAGACACTATAATTGAACAAAAAAACTTCAGAAACAGACTTCAAAGAGAAACAGCAGAACTAAAATTCATTTGCAAATTTAACACCATTAATCTGGGCTTGAATAGGGACTGGGAATGGCTGGCTCATTACAGAAGCAGCTTTTCCTCTCCTGGAATTGACACCTCCTCATCTATTATTGCGAGTGGACTACATCCACCCTGATTGAATTGGTCCTGTCAACACTGGTTCTCCACTTGCGAAGTAACTCCCTGCTCTCCATGTGTCAGTATATAATGCCTGCATCTGTAACTTTCACTCTATGCATCTGAAGAAGTGAGGTTTTTACCCACGAAAGCTTATGCCCAAATAAATCTGTTAGTCTTTAAGGTGCCACCAGACTCCTTG
>NW_020689941.1:0-2850 GCF_002925995.2 Terrapene triunguis
CACCACCATGGCGCCTCCCGCTGGTCACTCCGGGAATTAGCTCAGTCCATGGGGAACGCCCTCTGCTGGCAGCTTCCCATCCGTCTCTTGTCCTCCGTTGGCATCTGGACCCGCATTGCTCACCGCTTGACTGTGTCCTTCAGGCCACTGCCCCTCCAGCAGTGCCCATTAGTCCATCCTCACCCCATTCCAGGGGGCAGGGGTTAGCAACAGTCCTTGCACCTGCCTCGGAGGCCAACCGCAACCCCCAAAGTCTAGCTCCATGTCTCAAGGGCCGGTTACAATTTGTCTCGGCCATCGGATGGCCAGGTGCAGTACTGCCCAGCCCGAGGTGCTGGTCTCCTGCTCTGGAGACAGCCCTTCCCCCATGAAGTTCTGGGACAGACTACCTGCTGCTCTCCTGGGCAGCCATTATATAGGGCCTAGCCTAGCCCTGATTGGCTGGCTCTAATCTCAGCCCTGATTGGCTCTCAGTAGGCCCTTCCCTGATTGGCTGCTGGCTTGCACAGCCATTCTGGCCTACTCTAGCCCCCTCTCACATGGGGGTGGGGCGGCTGCCCCACCACAAACCCTCCCCCTTAAAAATGCTCACGGGGGAGGGGAGGAAAGGGTTCCTATCACCCCAGCTTCCTTCGCAGCGGGGCCTGCAGGGCATCCCTTTCCTCTTGCAGGCCCTCCAAAGTCTGGAGCCACCTACTTCCCACCTCTAGGGTCTGGGTTCCCACTGTAGAACGCCCTGGTCCTACGTGGGTTCCTACTTCTGTTTGGGTTCCCACATGGGCCCTCCTGGCTCCTATGTGGGTTCCCTCATTTCGGTGGGGCCTCTCTGCCCCCTCCCAGTAGGGACTCTCCCTCCTTTAGTGTCCCCGTCGCCTATAGGCGAAACAGTTCAGCATTCCCGGCCCCGGCCTCTTGCCCTTGGTGCCGGATCTCTTGTTTGGTCTGGGTGCCGACCTCCACAGCAGCCAGAACAACTCTTTCCACTGCTCAGCAAGCCGAGCCACCCAGACCCTCCAATAGAAGTTTCTCCACCATTTTGTATCTCAATGTGGCACAATCTGCCTAGTCCACTTGACGGTGTCCTTCTTCAGGCCACTGCCCTCCGGCAGTGCCCCCTAGTCCATCCTCACCTCCTTCCGGCACGGGGGGGGAGTGGGAAAGCAGGTTAGCAACAGTCCTTGCACCTGCCTCAGTGGCCAACCACAACCCCCAAAATCTAGCCCCTTGTCTCAAGGGCCGGTTGCAGTTTGACTCAGCCACCGCATGGCCAGGTGCAGTACAAGAGGGAAGGGGGGGACCCAGACCCACCCACTACCCTGGGTCCCAACCCAGGGATCCTCTAGTGGCAGCCTCCCTACTCTCCCCTTGTCCAGCTGTCCCTGGGCCACTTCCCCTCCGGGCCCTCTAGGCCCTTTCTATCAGGGCCCGCAGTCCGGCAGGTCTTGGGCCGGAGATGTAGTATGCTCCCTTGAGCCTGCCCAGCACTGCTCTTTCCGAGATGCTGGTCTCCTGCTCCGGAAACAGACTTTCTCCCATGAAGGTCTGGGACAGACTGCCTGCTGCTCGCCTGGGCAGCCTTTATATAGGGCCTAGCTTAGCCCTGATTGGCTGGCTCTAATCTCGTCCCTGATTGGCTCTCCGTTGGCCCTTCTCTGATTGGCTGCCAGCCTATGCAGCCGCTCTGGCCTACTCTAGCGCCCTCTTGCATGGGGGTGGAGCAGCCGCCCCACCTCAGCGATCAGCTGTCGCAACCAGGCTGCGGGGCCGGCTCCAGGCACCAGCGGAGGAAGCACATGCCTGGGGCGGCATTCCGTCCATTCTTGGGGCAGCACAGGCCGGGCGACTTTTTTGTTTTTTACACTTAGGCAGTTCGGGCGGCGGCAGTCGGAGCGTTGTTGTTGGTTTTTTTCTGCTTCGGCAGTTCGGGTGGCAGCAGTCCAAGTGGTTGGGGGTTTTTTTGGTTTTCTTTTTGCTCGCTTTGGCAGTCCGAGCGTTGGTTTTTTGGGGTTTTTTTGCTTGGGGCGGCAAAAATGGTAGAGCCGCCGCTGCTGGGCTGAGGTCGCTCAAGTGGTCAGCCCCTCAACACAGTGTATCGGGGGTGGCTCAGGCCTGGGCGGGGCCCAAGCACCCCACAAACAACCAAACTTCCAGGGCGGGCCCTGGCCTGGGTGGAACCCTGGCAGCCAGCCAGCAAACAGACAGACTTGATAGGGCTGGCTCTAGCCTGGGCAGGGCCCCGGTGGCCAGCCAACAAAGAGTTCCTGTCCTGGGCTACAGCCTCCTTGCACCATGTAGGGGGCCAGCCACCCGGGGTGGGGTGGCAGGGGGACGCGGTCCCACCCTCCTCCCCCGCGTCCCAGCCCAAGGCGCTGGCAGGGGCAGGATTGGTTGCCCCTGCGTCGGCGGGGATCCAGCCGCAACACGCCGACTGAGTCGCGCCGGGCTCTGCAGCCAGCAGCTCCCGGGCTGCCCCTGGGCTACTTCCTGCCTCCCCGGGGTTTGGTACCTGTGGCCTCCAGGCCTCTTCCGGCTCCTTGGGGTAAACCGCAGTGGGTACTCCGGGCCAGTCCTCGTCCGTGCCTGGGGTTAGGGTTAGGGACCTCTGGAGAACAGGCCAAGTGTCCTCCTCTGTTGCAGGCTGTCCCTCAACTGTGGTGCAGGGCCGGCCTTTTATATTTCCGGCCCCACGCCCCGGTCCTTACGGCGAGGGGGGCGGGGCGATATAGGCTCCGCCCTCCAAGGGGCGTGTAGGGGATCCCTCGCTCTCCTGCTCTGAGGGAGGCCACTCAGTCCCAAGGGAGTCCACCAGAGGCCCCGGTGGCCGGGAAACAAACAGTCCAACAGGCGAGG
>NW_020689942.1:0-1711 GCF_002925995.2 Terrapene triunguis
CGTGGTTAAGCCAAGGTGGTCTTTTGCCACATTTTCTATCTTTCCTAACCAGCGGAATAGCTTGCTTTTGGGCCCTTAATAGTGTCCCTTTGAAAAACTGCCAACTCTCCTCAGTTGTTTTTCCCCTCAGTCTTGATTCCCATGGGACCTTACCTATCAGCTCTCTGAGCTTACCAAAATCCGCCTTCCTGAAATCCATTGTCTCTATTTTGCTGTTCTCCCTTCTACCCTTCCTTAGAATTGCAAACTCTATGATTTCATGATCACTTTCACCCAAGCTGCCTTCTACTTTCAAATTCTCAATGAGTTCCTCCCTATTTGTTAAAATCAAGTCTAGAACAGCTTCCCCCCTAGTAGCTTTTTCAACCTTCTGAAATAAAAAGTTGTCTGCAATGCAGTCCAAGAATTTGTTGGATAGTCTGTGCCCCGCTGTGTTATTTTCCCAACATATATCTGGATAGTTGAAGTCCCCCATCACCACCAAATCTTGGGCTTTGGATGATTTTGTTAGTTGTTTAAAAAAAGCCTCATCCACCTCTTCCACCTGGTTAGGTGGCCTGTAGTAGACTCCTAGCATGACATCACCCTTGTTTTTTACCCCTTTTAGCCTAACCCAGAGACTCTCAACACTTCCGTCTCCTATGTCCATCTCTACCTCAGTCCAAGTGTGTACATTTTTAATATATAAGGCAACACCTCCTCCCTTTTTCCCCTGTCTATCCTTCCTGAGCAAGCTGTATCCATCCACACCAACATTCCAATCATGTGTATTATCCCACCAAGTTTCAGTGATGCCAACAATGTCATAGTTGTATTTATTTATTAGCACTTCCAGTTCTTCCTGCTTATTACCCATACTTCTCGCATTTGTATATAGGCATCTAAGATACTGGTTTGATCTTTCCTCCCGGTTTTGTCCTGACCCTCCTTTCTCTCTGCCAATATAGCCCACACTTCCTCTCGTCTCCGACCCATCTCCCAGGTCTCCATGTTCCCCACTTACCTGCGGGCTTTGCTCACCTGTCCCCGTCGAACCTAGTTTAAAGCCCTCCTCACTAGGTTAGCCAGTCTGTGTCCAAATAGGGTCTTTCCCCTCCTCGAAAGGTGAACACCATCTCTGCCTAGCAGTCCTTCCTCAAATAGCATCCCGTGGTCTAGGAAGCCAAAGCCCTCCTGGCGACACCATCTTCGCAGCCAGGCATTCACCTCCATGATGCATCTGTCTCTGCCCGGGCCCCTACCTTTGACAGGAAGAATCGAAGAGAATACCACCTGCGCTCCAAACTCCTTCACCCGTACTCCCAGAGCCCTGTAGTCACTCTTGATCCGCTCAGTGTCACACCGCGCAGTATCATTTGTGCCCACATGGATGAGTAGCATGGGGTAGTAGTCAGAGGGCTGGATAATCCTCGACAATGCCTCCGTAACGTCTCGGATACGGGCTCCCGGCAGGCAGCATACCTCCCGAGATGAAATGTCAGGGCGACAGATGGGCGCCTCCGTCCCCCTCAGCAGAGAGTCTCCGACCACCACTACCCTACGTTTCCTATTCGCAGTGGTGGCAGCAGACCTCCCAGCCTTAGGGGTACGAGGCTTGTCCTTGACTTTTAAATGGGTTCTTTGCTCATTAAGTCATGGGATCTACCCCTCTGCGCTGGATCTCCCAGTCTCGGTTAGCAAGGCCATGCCATTTTCAGCACTCTTGTGGCAG
>NW_020689943.1:0-4343 GCF_002925995.2 Terrapene triunguis
CAGAACGGTAATATTTATACTATTAACAATGTATATTTATAAAAGTGCTGTAAACTAGTAAAAAAATAATCAGGTACAAAACAGGAATATTTACAAAGGTAACAAATGGGTTTTCATGATTTCTCTGTCTTAGGCTCTTCTCAATTTAGTCCCAAGTATTTTAAAAAAATTTCACAATGTCCGTTACTACATGATTCCCAGGCCCAAGACGCTCCACTCCAAAGTCCCAGTGCACCTACGCGAAAATCCGGTCAATGTGGCCGGGGATCGACGAGAAATCCTCGTAGGAGAACTCCTCGTAGGTCTCGTGGAGGTAGAGCTCAAGCCTGTTGATCAGGTTCCGGGGTAGGGCGATCTTAGTGGGCCCTCCGTGGTAGCAGACATGTCCCCTCCACGCCACAATCAAGTACTCCGGGATCATCGCACGACATAGCATGGCGGCATACGGCCCCGGTTTCTGCATGCTTTCCCGCAGCATGCGTTCTCTCTGGGTGTCCGGGATCCTCAGGAGGGTGATGTCGCTCATGACGCCCTGCTTTGAATTAGGGAGGGGAATGTTAGTATTGGGACTGCTTTACAGCCACGCGGTGGAGGGAGAGGGGCAGCATACAGGGATCTTTCCCTGGGACAGCCGCGAGGGGGTGGGACAGGGGCAGAGTTGATGCTGTCCTGATTGCTGGCAGCAGAGACTGGCATTGCTTTCAATGTGAAAGGAGGCCAGTGCTACTGCTGGAGTTTTAAGCAGCCACAAGTCTGCGGCTTACCATTATTGCCCGCTCCAGAAGTTCAGGTCTCCAGCCACAGTTCTCTGAACACTCCAAGACCTCCGCAAGTCCACAGGCACTGAAGGCGACGGCCGAAAATTCGACCTTGTCCTGAGTGCGCATGTGAGAGGTTCAGTGCATGGTCTTGTTCACAGAGAAAGACTAGGTTCTTTGTATACAATTTCATTTATCTGTCTCAGGAATTCACTCCCTTTTTAAAATTCACACAGACACATCTGCGACTGTCTCCCAACCCAGCCTGTCAGCACACTCCCAGAGGCTAGCGCAGATTAGGCGGAGGAAGAAGAAGACGCGTGAAGACATGTTCTCAGAACTAATGGGCTGCTCCCGAGCCCAGGCAGCCCAGCAGACACAGTGGAGGGAGAACTTGTCACAAATGCACCGAGCAGTCATGGAACGGGAGGAGAGGTGGCGTCAGGAGGACCAACAGGCTACTGAAAAACTGCTTGGACTAATGAGGGAGCAAACGGACACGCTCCGGCGCCTTGTGGATGTTCTGCAAGACCGGAGGCAGGAGGACAGAGCCCCGCTGCAGTCTATCTGTAACCGCCCTCACCCGCCACCAAGTCCCACACCACCCTCACCTAAAGTCCAAAGAAGGAGGGGCGGCAAGGGACGTTAAAACTTTCAGTCAACCCCTGCAGACTGCTCTAGCACTAGAAGGCTGACATTCCCCAAAATTTCATAAGTCCTTTCCAACCCACCTCACACAAGCCCCCGTCCAAGTTTCACACCCCACGTTTCATGTCTGGTTCGCAATAAAATGTTTGTTTCTCTCCATTACTGTTTCAGTCAGGTTCTTTTGAGGGAGAGTCTGTCTGGAGGGGGGGAAGGGGCTTGGTAATTGGACAGGACAGTGACCTTTAGCAGGGTACAGAGGCGGTGTCAGGTCCAGCATCAGGACACATACACAGTACAGTCACTGGTTACCCTGGTCAGTCTGGGAGGTGTTTTTCATGTTCTTGGGGGGGGGTTGCTCTGTGACTTTGTGGCGGGGGAGGGCAGTTACAGATCTTATGCAGCGGTCCTTATCATGGATCACAGATCCACGCAGCAGGGGATATGTAACCCTACCCCCCCTGCCAGAAAGTCACATAGCCGACACATACACACAGTCCCTCCCAGGAGTGCTGGCAGGCTCCATTGAAATAACCAGTCCACCAGTGCGGAGCCTGTCATTCCGGGAGTTTAGAAGCATCATTTGCATTAGAACACTGAACCCGCCCCCCGCCACAGTCTGCGTCCCCGGTTTAAAATATTCCCGCGAAAACAGCAATACAGACAACGGTGTTCATTAACAAAATCGAAATGATTTTATTTTTTGGGAAGGGGAAGGGGGTGAAGGGGGTATGTAACTGGAGAGGATAGTCAAAATGAACTGGGTAAAGAAACGGGTGCAGGTTCAGCTTTTCTGTCCACAAACTGAAAAGTCACTGGTTGCCCTGCTCACTCAGGAACCTAGCTTTCAAAGCCTCCCGGATGCACAGGGCGTCCCGCTGGGATCTTCTAATGGCCCGGCTGTCTGGCTGGACGTAATCAGCAGCCAGGCTATTTGCCTCTAGCTCCCACCCCGCCATAAAGGTCTCCCCCTTGCTCTCACACAGATTGTGGAGCACACAGCAAGCTGCAATAACGATGGGGATATTGGTTTCACTGAGATCACAGCGAGTGAGTAAGCTTCTCCATCTCCCTTTGAGACGGCCAAAAGCACACTCCACCACCATTCTGCACTTGCTCAGCCGGTAGTTGAACAGTTCTTTTTCTGTGTCCAGGGCGCCAGTATAGGGCTTCATGAGCCAGGGCATTAGCGGGTAGGCTGGGTCCCCGAGGATGACTGTAGGCATCTCCACATCCCCAAGAGTTATTTTGTGGTCTGGGAAGTAAATACCTTCCTGCAGCCGTCTAAACAGACCAGAGTTCCTGAACACGCGAGCGTCATGAACCTTGCCCGGCCATCCGACGTAGATGTTTGTAAACCGTCCCCGATGGTCCACCAGTGCTTGCAGCACCATTGAAAAGTAGCCCTTTCTATTGATGTACTGGCTGGCCTGGTGGTCCGGTCCCAGGATAGGGATGTGAGTCCCATCGATAGCCCCACCGCAGTTTGGGAATCCCATCGCGGCAAAGCCATCTATGATGACCTGCGCGTTTCCCAGGGTCACTACCTTTGACAGCAGTACCTTCACGATTGCCTTGGCAACTTGCATGACAACAACCCCCACGGTAGATTTGCCCACACCAAAGTGGTTCGCGACTGACCGGTAGCTGTCCGGCGTTGCAAGCTTCCAGAGGGCTATGGCCACTCGCTTCTGGACAGTCAGGGCTGCTCGCATGCGGGTGTCCTTGCGCTTCAGGGCAGGGGACAGCAACTCACAAAGTTCGAGGAAAGTCCCCTTCCGCATGCGAAAGTTTCGCAGCCACTGGGATTCATCCCAGACCTGAAGCACTATACGGTCCCACCATTCCGTGCTTGTTTCCCGGGCCCAGAATCGCCGTTCAACAAAATCCACATGCCCCATTGCCAACGTGATGTCCTGGGCGCTGGGGCTCGTGGTTTCTGACAGCTCTGTGCCACTCTCCGACTTCAGGCTCTCACGGCGGTGCCGTAGCCTCCTCGCCCGATTTCTCTGCATCTGCCTCAGGGAAAGGTGTATGATAAGCTGCGAGGTGTTGAGAACGGCCACAAGTGCAGCGATGGTCGCAGCGTGATCCATGATCGCAGTGCTGTGGCGTCCGCGCTGTCACTGACCAGAAAAGTGCGCGAACTGATTTCCCGCCGGCGCTTTCATGGAGGGAGGGAGGGCGTTAGTGACGGACGGATGACGACAAATTTTTTTTACCCAGAAGGCATTGGCGGCTCGACCCAGAATTCCGATGGGCAGCGGGGACTGCGGGAACTGTGGGATAGCTGCCCACAGTGCACCGCTTCCAATATCGACGCTCGCCCCGTTAGTGTGGACTCACAAAGTCGAATTACTGTCCTTAGTGTGTCCTTAGTGTGGACACACACGTTCGACTTTGCAATATCGATTCCACATATTCGATTTAAGTAAAATCGAATTACCCTCGTAGTGTAGACATACCCTAAGAGTGGACCATAAGGGATTTTTCCCCTGAAAAATATCCTCCCTACCCTTTACCCCAGGGAACCATTTATGTCCTTGGTCCTCAGGCTCTAATAATTGTGGAACCACAGAATAGAAGAAGACAGCCAGCAGGGCCTGATACAGTGAGGCTATTGAGCTGGGCCCCATGTGGGTGTACATCATGGGGCTCATAGGAGTGGGGCACAAACTGGGATGTTGGGGTCAAGATTCAATCGTGGCTCAAAGTCCCATCTTCCTCACAGTTCAAGAGAGGGATAATGGAGTCCTGGGTTCTAGGTCCATAACCTGTCTCCATGCAAGAGAAGACCAATTTCTAAGTTCTTCCCCATTGACAATTCTGTAGATCCCCAGTTCCCACCACTGCAATGACTGAAAGGAGCAATAGACAGACAAAACCTTCATTTCAAGTGAAACCCAGTTGCCAGTGTGTGTAGAGCATCCCCCTCTGAGC
>NW_020689944.1:0-6538 GCF_002925995.2 Terrapene triunguis
CCAGACGTGTACCCAGAAGCCTCCTGCTACAAGACAGGCCCAAAAAAGAAACCAACAGAACTCCACTGGCCATCACCTACAGCCCTCAGCTTAAACCTCTCCAACGCATCATCAGTGATCTACAACCCATCCTGGACAATGATCCCTCACTTTCACAGACCTTGGGAGGCAGGCCAGTCCTCGCCCACAGACAACCCGTCAACCTTAAGCATATTCTCACCAGCAACCACGCACCGCATCATAACAACTCTAACTCAGGAACCAACCCATGCAACAAACCTCGATGCCAACTCTGCCCACATATCTACACCAGCAGCACTATCACAGGACCTAACCAGATCAGCTACAACATCACCGGCTCATTCACCTGCACGTCCACCAACGTTATATATGCCATCATGTGCCAGCAATGCCCCTCTGCTATGTACATTGGCCAAACTGGACAGTCACTACGCAAGAGGATAAATGGACACAAGTCAGATATCAGGAATGGCAATATACAAAAACCTGTAGGAGAACACTTTAACCTCCCTGGCCACACAATAGCAGATGTTAAGGTAGCCATCTTACAGCAAAAAAACTTCAGGACCAGACTCCAAAGAGAAACTGCTGAGCTCCAGTTCATTTGCAAATTTGACACCATCAGATCAGGATTAAACAAAGACTGTGAATGGCTATCCAACTACAGAAGCAGTTTCTCCTCCCTTGGTGTTCACACCTCTACTGCTAGCAGAGCACCTCACCCTCCCTGATTGAACTAACCTCGTTATCTCCACACTGATTTATACCTGCCTCTGGAGATTTCCATTACTTGCATCTGAAGAAGTGAGGTTCTTACCCACGAAAGCTTATGCTCCCTATACTTCTGTTAGTCTTAAAGGTGCCACAGGACCCTCTGTTGCCTTTCACAACTGGTTATCCAGAAGACCCACTGATTCTTTCACTGGCTTATTACTTCCAATATACTAACCTTTAACTATTTGCTCTTAAAAATCCATCTAAGACCACCTAATTTCCCTCTTCCATATTGCCTGATGCTATTTATTTCCTGTTTATTGGCTTCAGTAAGGTCAGATTTCCATATTTTGAGAGATCTCTGGTGCGAATAGTCAGTTATGGTCTACTCTTTGCCTTCCTGGTTCCATTTTTATTCAGCAGCACACATGCTGTCTGACATTGTTATTTTAAGTGGTATCCGTGCCACATCTAAGCAATTTACTTCCTTTACTTTTAATTTGGGGCTTTTTTGGCTAGCACTTCTTCATTTTATGGAAATCTTCCTGTCCAAAGTTTAGTATCGCTGTGTCAGTTTTTGGTACCTTTCTCTCCTTTAGGATGTTGAACATTACTATATTGAGGTCAGTATTACATCGTGGTTCAGCTACTTTTAATTCTTGAATTAATGCCTGTGCATTAAGTAAAACCAAGTTGAGAAGCAATCATTTAATCAGTTGAGAAATTGCTTCTCTAACCTTTGTCCCATTGTGCTATTAGACCAGTCTGCATATGATTAGTTGAAGTAATCCATTATTAGCCTGTTAACCTTTGCTGCCTTTTTATCTCTCTTTACACTCAATATCCTTTTCTTGATCTGGAGGCCAGCAATATAGCTAAGTTCCTATTCCAAAAATCATCACATACTTCTGAACAAGGAGTCTTCTATATTCAGGAAAGAATTAGCACTGGAATAATAAGAGTATTGCAGGACAGAGTTAATGGCCATTAGTCCATTCTGTAGGTTGAAATTTAACAGCTATATACATTATGATTGGCAAAATAGTGAGTACTATTGTATCCCATTCTCAGGACTACACTGCATTTATCTGGGGAAAAAAGGTTACAAGGTCCTAACAAGTGACTGCAAAAAAAGGTTGTGCAACTTGAGAGTTTCTGTTTTTAACTTCCAGATTCCATTTAGTTAATTGCTAACTTTTTTCTCACTTTTGTATAATTTGGTATGCAATTGTTATGTATTTTTATTTTATGAACATCAACATAGTTTGGTTTGAAGTCATATCATTTGTACAGAATCTAAACATATGGCTATGGGCTCAGAATCTGTAAACTTTGATGTATTACTTCTTAAACACTTGAACACACTGTAAAACTTCAGGTATGCTTTTTGAGTTCTGTGTAATAGCAAACATCTGTGTTACAGTGCAGAACCATTGCATAATATTGTTTAACATAATAGCAAGAACTGAGTTATTTTAACCCTGATTAACATACTTTAAAATACTTACAAAAAGAATATGCTTATTGGGAAAACTGATTTATTGAACTGCCTAAAGATGGACTGACAAGAAATTTAGGGCCAGACATTCACCTATCAGTATTTTGAAAGACATGGCATTGAACAGTCTCTGGATGTATTTATAGAGATCTAGATGGAAAAGGGAAAACTAGACTGAATATTGGGAAAAATCAATCAGTCTTGCAAGGGATGTGGTGGAGTATTTAAAATAACTTTAGTCATGTAAATGTGAAACATAGATTAGGTTTTATTAAAAATATCAAGAATAATGTTCAGTTTCGCAAAACATCTTCATGTTGATAAATAAGTAGGATCTGAACCAGTACTCAGTGAAGACAATGAATAGCCTCCTGTTGACGTAATTTGAGATCGGATCAGGCCCATATGGATTTGTACTAGACATGCTCAAACATCAAAAGGATTTTTTTATTTCTAATATCTGCTACTGAAGACTAGACTGGATGACCCTGGGGCACTGCCTGCAATAGCTGTGTTTTATTGTTTGAAATAATAGTCATAATATTTTAAATAGGTACATGTTGATAGCAAAGTACAGTAACTCCTCGCTTAACATTGTAATTATGTTCCTGAAAAATGCAACTTTAAGCAAAACGATGTTAAGCGAATCCAATTTCCCCATAAGAATTAATGTAAATAGGAGGGGTTAGGGAAATTCCAGGGAAATTTTTTTCACCAGACAAAAGACCATATTTTTTTTTATATATATATATATATATATACACACACACACTATAAGTTTTAAACAATTTAATACTGGACACAGTGATGATGATTGTGAAGCTTGGTTGAGGTGATGAAGTCAGAGAGTGGAAGAGGAAGGAATATTTCCCAGGGAATGCCTTGCTGCTAAATGATGAACTAGCACTCGGCTGAGCCCTCAAGGGTTAACCCATTGTTGTTAATGTAGCCTCACCCTGACATTACCCCCCTTTTCCCCCCCACTGCACAGCAAGCAGGAGCAGCTTCAAGGCAGAGGGTAGGAGCAGCACATGGCAGTGGGGAGAGGGACAGTTGAACTGCCGGCAATTGATAGCCTGCTGGGCGGCTGCCATACAGGGAACTTAGGGGAGTGCGGAACTGATAGAGGGGCTGCCGGTCCATCCTGGTTCCAACCCCCCCCCCCCCAACTAGCTGCAACGGACTGCTTTCTTCCTGCAAGCAGTGGAAAAAGCAGGCAGCTGCCAAATGACATTATAAGGGAGCATTGCACAACTTTAAACAAGCATGTTCCCTAATTGATCAGCAGCGTAACAGTGAAACAACGTTAACTGGGGCGACTTTAAGTGAGACGTTACTGTATTGTTTTATAAATATGCACCTATGAGACAATAAATGGTTATCCCAGTTTGCTAGTTAAAAAGCAAGGGCAATGTAGTAGTCTGTCATTCTGTATTTGCATGTTCAAACCTTCTGTTTGACAAATTAGTACTTGTTGAAATTTAATAGAATGTCTTCATCCTTGTCAGTTTTTCAATTCAAAGTGTTTTCTAAAAGTCGTAATTGTTTTAAAAATGACAGTAAAAATACATTGTTTTACTTTTATGTTCTCTGTTTGTCTTCCTTAGTCAGAAGTACTGTACATTAAATGTTCTCAAACAATGTGCTTAATTTACTTAATTCTAAATGTATTGTGGCTTTTTTCTTTATTCAAGTCACTGCCAAAAAGCATGGTGTCACGGCTCTGTGAATCTAAAAAGATTTGTGCTGCAGCTGATATGCAACTTCAGGTATGTTCTTTGGTTTCCGGTTTCTCCAGGACCTAAATGTGAAATGACTTCCTACATTTATAGGAACTATATCAATTTAATTTGACTCTATTAATTTGTGAAATCTTACAAATGTTTGTAATTTAACACTTAACTCAGTGATGTATCTGTGCTATCTAAACAAATGCAAAATATTTAAACTGAATTGTTTTCAACTTCATTTTAATATATTTTGATCAGCATTGTCAGTTGTCTGCATAAAGTTGGTATTTTAATATGGATTTAGATGCTTATCTTTAGGTACACAGCTTTGAAAATGATTGCCTTTCACACTTAAGAAAGTTTTAATAGGAAGCCATGAATTAAAATTGGACTTGATATTTTGTTTACTGAATGTTTTAAAATATCTCAAATATAAATTGAAAACAAAAGTATGCTGAAGTAGCCATTTTTAATTGTATTTACTTTGGCCAAAATTTTCACACCTGGGTCCCTACATTTAAGCTCACAAATCCATTTTGTGGCTCCTAAATAAAACCAATTTAATTCTCAGAAATATGGAGCACCTTTAAATCCCACTAAACTTTGTGTGAGCTGGAGATGCTGAGAACCTTTTAAAAATCAGCCCAGTTTTATTTAGGTGATGAAATACGGATTTTTGGTTTCCTGACATAAGCAGCCAGGTTTGAAAATATTGGTTTTTGTTACTAAAAGGACACTGTCAAAGTTTGTAGGTCTAATATCTGATCTACCTTATTATATTGTTATAGTTGTTGCTAAGTTCATGCACTTCTGTCTGGCTTTTCCAAAACAAGTGTTTCAACACTTTCTTGAAGAGGAAAATCAAACTCCTCAGCTCAGCATTAATGCACAGCTCTGCATTCACAGTTGGTGAACTTGTGCAATTCAGTTAAATAATGTTAGTAAGAAAACACATGTCTGCTTCCACCTTCTAAGTCTTAGCATTATAATGAAAGGGGAGTTAAAACTTAGGTAAAATATGTTAGTGTCTTTCACTCTTCTTTTAAAACAAACAAACAATAAATATGTGTCATTGTTGAAACAGGAAGCTTGTTGCCTCAATCCTAATAGAGCAATTCCAGTAAAAGTTAATAGTCACAATGGCATTCAGATTAGCTATGTTTTTCATAGCGATTAGTCTGCTTGTGTTTATATTCTGCTCATGCTTATTTTGTATGATTTTTCTCTTTTTTCCCTTTGCTAAATACGGTTTGTTTGATTTTTTTTTTTTTAAACCACAATTGGTATAGCTTTAAAGTGAGAACAACTGCTTTTAGGTGCTCCAAATGGGAGCACTCAGTCTCTTTTTAAGAAATGCAGAAGCAAGAATCAGGTGGCAGTTCGGACATTTGGGCCAAGGCCAGGGATTTGTGATTTCTTCTCTCTAAAAGATGTCCCAAAGACTGTGTCCTTCTCTACAAACACCAACTGTATGAGTTTAACTAAAAACTCATTTTTAAAATATCTTAATTAAACCTGTGCCAACCGCTGTGTGGACACGTCTATTGGTTTAAAACTGGTTATAATAGTTGAGCTTATATCTGTAATTTTACATGTGCAAATTAAAACAATAAGCCAGGTTTATAGCAGGTTGAGTATCTACACAGGTTTGCACTGATTTAACTAAGGCCTGGTCTACACTAGGCTTTTATGTCGACTTTAGCGCCGTTATATCGAATTAACCCTGCACCCGTCCACACCAGGAAGCCATTTAGTTCGACAGAAAGCTCTCTTTAAATCGATTTCTGTAATCCTCCCCAACGAGAGGAGTAGCGCTAAATTCGACATGGCCATATCGAATTAGGCTAGGTGTGGATGGAAATCGACGGTAATAGCTCCGGGAGCTATCCCACAGTGCACCACTCTCTTGACGCTCTGGACAGCAGTCCGAGCTCGGATGCTCTGACCAGCCACACCCCCGGGAAAATTTGAATTCATTTTCATTTTCCTGTCAGGGCAGTTTGAATCTCAGTTCCTCTTTGGACATCGAGGGGAGCTCAGCAGCAGTGGCAACTATGCAGAGCTCTCCAGCAGAGATGGCCGTGCAATCCAATAGAAAGAGGGCCCCAGCATGGACTGATCGGGAAGTCTTGGATCTCATCGCAGTGTGGGGCGATGAGTCCGTGCTTTCAGAGCTGCGCTCCAAAAGAAGGAATGCTAAGATCTACGAGAAGATCTCCAAAGCCATGGCAGAGAGAGGCTACAGCCGGGATGCAACGCAGTGCCGCGTGAAAATCAAGGAGCTGAGACAAGGCTACCAAAAAACCAAAGAGGCTAACGGACGCTCCGGATCCCAGCCCCACACATCCCGTTTCTACGAGGCACTGCATTCCATCCTGGGAGCGGCCGCCACCACTACCCCACCCCTGACCGTGGACTCCGAGGATGGGATCATGTCCGCGGCCGGTTCCTCGTCGGACATGACAGCGGACGGGGAAGATGAAGAAGGAGATGAGGAGGACGAGGCAGTCGACAGCGCTGGCACCGCTGATTTCCCCGACAGCCAGGAGCTCTTCATCACCCTTACCGAGATCCC
>NW_020689945.1:0-2296 GCF_002925995.2 Terrapene triunguis
ACCACATCCACAGCTTCTCCCTTATCCACAAGACTCGTTATCCTATCGAAGAAAGCTATCAGATTGGTTTGACATGATTTGTTCTTTACAAATCCATGCTGGCTGTTTCCTATCACCTTACCACCTTCCAAGTGTTTGCAGATGATTTCCTTAATTACTTGCTCCATTATCTTCCCTGGCACAGAAGTTAAACTAACTGGTCTGTAGTTTCCTGGGTTGTTTTTATTTCCCTTTTTATAGATGGGCACTATATTTGCCCTTTTCCAGTCTTCTGGAATCTCTCCCGTCTCCCATGATTTTCCAAAGATAATAGCTAGAGGCTCAGATACCTCCTCTATTAGCTCCTTGAGTATTCTAGGATGCATTTCATCAGGCCCTGGTGACTTGCAGGCATCTAACTTTTCTAAGTGATTTTTAACTTGTTCTTTTTTTATTTTATCTGCTAAACCTACCCCCTTCCCATTAGCATTCACTAGGTTAGGCATTCCTTCAGACTTCTCGGTGAAGACCGAAACAAAGAAGTCATTAAGCATCTCTGCCATTTCCAAGTTTCCTGTTACTGTTTCTCCCTCTTCACTAAGCAGTGGGCCTACCCTGTCTTTGGTCTTCCTCTTGCTTCTAATGTATTGATAAAAAGTCTTCTTGTTCCCCTTTATTCCCTTAGCTAGTTTGAGCTCATTTTGTGCCTTTGCCTTTCTAATCTTGCCCCTGCATTCCTGTGTTGTTTGCCTATATTCATCCTTTGTAATCTCTCCTAGTTTCCATTTTTTATATGACTCCTTTTTATTTTTTAGATCATGCAAGATCTCGTGGTTAAGCCAAGGTGGTCTTTTGCCACATTTTCTATCTTTCCTAACCAGCGGAATAGCTTGCTTTTGGGCCCTTAATAGTGTCCCCTTGAAAAACTGCCAACTCTCCTCAGTTGTTTTTCCCCTCAGTCTTGATTCCCATGGGACCTTACCTATCAGCTCTCTGAGCTTACCAAAATCCGCCTTCCTGAAATCCATTGTCTCTATTTTGCTGTTCTCCCTTCTACCCTTCCTTAGAATTGCAAACTCTATGATTTCATGATCACTTTCACCCAAGCTGCCTTCTACTTTCAAATTCTCAACGAGTTCCTCCCTATTTGTTAAAATCAAGTCCAGAACAGCTTCCCTCCTAGTAGCTTTTTCAACCTTCTGAAATAAAAAGTTGTCTGCAATGCAGTCCAAGAATTTGTTGGATAGTCTGTGCCCCGCTGTGTTATTTTCCCAACATATATCCGGATAGTTGAAGTCCCCCATCACCACCAAATCTTGGGCTTTGGATGATTTTGTTAGTTGTTTAAAAAAAGCCTCATCCACCTCTTCCACCTGGTTAGGTGGCCTGTAGTAGACTCCTAGCATGACATCACCCTTGTTTTTTACCCCTTTTAGCCTAACCCAGAGACTCTCAACACTTCCGTCTCCTATGTCCATCTCTACCTCAGTCCAAGTGTGTACATTTTTAATATATAAGGCAACACCTCCTCCCTTTTTCCCCTGTCTATCCTTCCTGAGCAAGCTGTATCCATCCACACCAACATTCCAATCATGTGTATTATCCCACCAAGTTTCAGTGATGCCAACAATGTCATAGTTGTATTTATTTATTAGCACTTCCAGTTCTTCCTGCTTATTACCCATACTTCTCGCATTTGTATATAGGCATCTAAGATACTGGTTTGATCTTTCCTCCCGGTTTTGTCCTGACCCTCCTTTCTCTCTGCCAATATAGCCCACACTCCCTCTCGTCTCCGACCCATCTCCCAGGTCTCCATGTTCCCCACTTACCTGCGGGCTTTGCTCACCTGTCCCCGTCGAACCTAGTTTAAAGCCCTCCTCACTAGGTTAGCCAGTCTGTGTCCAAATAGGGTCTTTCCCCTCCTTGAAAGGTGAACACCATCTCTGCCTAGCAGTCCTTCCTCAAATAGCATCCCATGGTCTAGGAAGCCAAAGCCCTCCTGGCGACACCATCTTCGCAGCCAGGCATTCACCTCCATGATGCATCTGTCTCTGCCCGGGCCCCTACCTTTGACAGGAAGAATCGAAGAGAATACCACCTGCGCTCCAAACTCCTTCACCCGTACTCCCAGAGCCCTGTAGTCACTCTTGATCCGCTCAGTGTCACACCGCGCAGTATCATTTGTGCCCACATGGATGAGTAGCATGGGGTAGTAGTCATAATACGATACATGCTCTCCTTTTCTACATGTTTAGCAATTTCATTGTTCAAATGTTTAACACTGAAAATACCATTTGCATTAAGATGAATGGGC
>NW_020689946.1:0-410 GCF_002925995.2 Terrapene triunguis
CAGGGCCTGATGAAATGCATCCTAGAATACTCAAGGAGCTAATAGAGGAGGTATCTGAGCCTCTAGCTATTATCTTTGGAAAATCATGGGAGACGGGAGAGATTCCAGAAGACTGGAAAAGGGCAAATATAGTGCCCATCTATAAAAAGGGAAATAAAAACAACCCAGGAAACTACAGACCAGTTAGTTTAACTTCTGTGCCAGGGGAGATAATGGAGCAAGTAATTAATGAAATCATCTGCAAACACTTGGAAGGTGGTAAAGTGTTAGGGAACAGCCAGCATGGATTTGTAAAGAACAAATCATGTCAAACCAATCTGATAGCTTTCTTTGATAGGATAACGAGTCTTGTGGATAAGGGAGAAGCTGTGGATGTGGTAT
Source organism: Terrapene triunguis (assembly GCF_002925995.2). NCBI lineage: Eukaryota > Metazoa > Chordata > Testudines > Emydidae > Terrapene > Terrapene triunguis. The sequence continues at coordinate 382 of NW_020689946.1, forward strand.
ACCTAGACTTTACTAAGGCATTTGAGTAC
>NW_020689946.1:510-2762 GCF_002925995.2 Terrapene triunguis
CTGGCTGATGTCAGCATCTCTCTGTGAGATCACCACCTCCCTACCGCCTTTGACCAATAGGCTCAGGTCCTGCAAAAGGCCTTTGTGATGTCACTGCCACACCCACCCATCCCCTGAAGTGCTAATGTCCTGCTGCTGGCCTGACACTTTGAAGGTGTGAGCTGCTCTCTGTGGATCACCCCACTCAATGCGTGTTCATTCTAGGAAGCAAGCCAGCTAGACAGTAAAACATCAGAGGCTGCTCCCAATGCTACACTCAGTTTTTCCAAAACTAGTAGACTTTATAGCCAGAAGAGACCTTTAGAGCATCTATTCTAACGCCCTGCATGGTCTCGGGCTTCCTGTATAGTACAATAGTTACTTTTTGGCCACACACATTCCAGATAGGCATCTAGTCTTCATTCAATGACATCAAGAGATGGAGAATCCACCACTTTCCCTTTTAGTGAGTGTCAGGGGGCTCCATTTCCCCTTCCACTAGCTCCCCATTTACAGTGAGCCAGAGCAGTACCTGCAGATTAGCAGCCCCTGCTGACTGAATTCTGCTGTTCTCCATAGGTGGTGGCTTGGTTGACATGGACGCTAGGCCACTGGGAACTAGGTGAGGCCCTCTGGGACAGGAGAGGCTCCCAGAGGGCACTTAGGGGACTTGTCTACTCTTCCCGACAGCAAACGCACCATTCCCTAAGAACATAAGTCCATAATGAGTTAATGCTTGTCATTAATTAGCCTTGCTAAAGAGCTGTGTTGGAGCTGCACCATGGACAAGCTGGTTCCCTCCTGCTCATGGAGTTGAATTCATCTCCCTTCCCAGTAGCACCTGCTCTCACTCTCATTCCCCACCAGGGTCCTTGCTGCCAGGCCAGCAAATGGCAATAGGATGGGTATGAGGCCTGGGCACAGCCCCAATCTCCTGATGCAGCTGCTTACCTTGTCTCCCATCAGCTCTTGGGCTTCCCCCAGGAGGGAGTAGGCCATGACCAGCCCAGCCTGCTTGACATGTAGCAGGGGGTTGTGGATGGCCAGCACTGCCGTCCGGAGGAAGAATCTTCTCTGCCTTTCCGAGAAGAACTTTCCAAGACCTAAAACCAACAGGATGCGAGGCATTAGCAGATTGCCCAGAGCCAGGCTCCAACTCCTGGGGCTAGAATGGCATCTCCATCTAGTGGCTCCAGGAGGCAGCCACTGCAGGGGACCCAGCCACCCCCACTCCCTGAGCTGCCTCATGCCCTGGCAGAGTGTCCTTACCTCCTCCACCCTGGCTGTGTTCCTGTAGCCCAGGAGCCTGCTCTCCTGGTGCCAGTCCCAGCACCACAGGTCTTCGGCCTCATGGATGCTCAGCCCTGGGAAAGAGAGACACACACACATTTGTCATTCTGGTTGCAGTTCTTGTGTCCTTCCAATCCCATTGGTGGCTGCACAGTGGGCAGAGTGCTCGCTGCGTGCCTGGCCCAACAGAATTGCAGGGGATGGGTGTAGAACAGAGAAAGAGACAGACAGAGACTCATCCTCCAGCCGGGGTCAGTCTGAGAGAAATTGGCTGGGGTCCCAGTCTCACTCTTCTATCGGGTGCCATTTCCCAGCTGGGTTCCTTACCCCTCTGGTGCAGCAGCAGCTGGTAGAGCCGGTAAACCCCCTCCCTGGCCTGCCGGCTGATGTCCTTGGCTGGGTCACTGATCAACAGAGCCAGCTGTGCCACGTGGTGACCCATCCTGGGGAAATCTGCTGAGTTCTAATGGAAGGGAGAGGGAGAGGGGACTCCATCAGCATTTTCCTGTCAGCTCCCAGTCCCCCGTGGGCCAGGACTCTCTTTTTCCCCTCAGCCCCTCTGCAGGAGATGCTAGAGGATAGAAGGTAGAGCGAGACCCTTAATTTCCTCTGCCCCCAAGGGAGCCTGGAGAACAGGGATATGGGCAGGGCCCTCCATGAGGACTTGCTTCCCCAGCTGCTCCAGGATGACAGGAAGACATGAACCTGGAGCATGGTCCCCTTAAAAGCCCAGTCACCACTTAACCAGGACACGAAGAACTTGACTCCAGCTAAGCTCTGCTCTGCCTCTGCCTCCCCAGGAGGAACACTCTTAACCCACAGCCCCTTCAGCAGCAGATCCTACAGCCAGTTGGAGCCAGCCCGCCTACGCCTGGAGTCAGGAAGCTGGGGTCAGAGGTCACTTACGTCAAACTGAGGGAGGGTGATGGTGAGTCGGAGCAGGGCCGTGCTGCTCCTAATGGCCTTGGCTCTCTCCTGCGACA